>NW_007727630.1:293520-310571 GCF_000696425.1 Galeopterus variegatus
GAATAGGCATTTTTGAAAGGAAGACATACAAATGGACAACAACACATGAAAAAATGTTCAGCATCACTAATCATCAGGGAAATGCAAATCAGAACTGCACTGAGATATTTCACCCCAGTTAGAATTGTTATCATCAACAAAATATAAAATAATACTATAAATATACCACAGTTTCTCTATCCATTCATCTGTTGATGGACACTTAAATAGACTTGGTACCTTGGCTATTTTGAATAGTGCAGCAGTAAACACAGAAGTGCAGATATCTCTTCTCCATACTGATTTCTTGTCTTCTAATTATATACCCAGTAGTGGGATTGCTAGGTAGTCCTATTTTTAATTTTTTGCAGAACCTCCATACTGTTTTCCATAATGACTTTACTAATTTACATTCCCACTAACAATGCATAAGAATTCCCCTTTCTTTACATCTTCACCATCATCTGTTATTTGTTTGTCTTTTTGATATTACCCATTCTAACTGGGGTGAGATGATACCTCATCGTGGTTTTGATTTGCATCTCCCCGATGATTAGTGATGTTAGCATTTTCTTTTTCATATACACAAACTTTATTTCTTTTATGACATAACACATTCTATCAAATATTATAGTTATTTAAGTTCAGGTTTATTGTTAATATGATTGAAAGGAATTATAGGCACCCTAAAATACTCAACAAGTACATATATGAATGCTACAGTGAATGCTAAACCAATAAAAGAATGAATTAATGAGTCTGTGATTTAAATTGGATACACATTCCTAAATCAAAGAAAAATTTAGGTATGTTTGCTTGAATCCATCCATTAGATTGTTCTATGCTTCTCACAAAAGAAGCAAACAAAAATAAATAAATAAAAATGTCACTAAGAATAAGATTCCAATCAAAGAAATAACAAAGGACAATTAGAAGGAATTTGAGAACTATAATAAAATGATCAGTCATTTAAGAAAGGTATGTTGAAATCAACAAAAATATCAGCATTGCTGGTTTAGCAATTAAACAGTATAAAAATCAACATTTTACTTGAAACAGTGAGGGACAAAAGAAAAAGAAGCCAACAAAGACAAATTAGAAGTTAAGTGTATGTGAGCAAAGTGGGTTCTGGTGTTTTCATAAGTTTCAACTTAAGTAGNTGATCAGTCATTTAAGAAAGGTATGTTGAAATCAACAAAAATATCAGCATTGCTGGTTTAGCAATTAAACAGTATAAAAATCAACATTTTACTTGAAACAGTGAGGGACAAAAGAAAAAGAAGCCAACAAAGACAAATTAGAAGTTAAGTGTATGTGAGCAAAGTGGGTTCTGGTGTTTTCATAAGTTTCAACTTAAGTAGTGGGAACTGCCACTCTGTGGAATCAAAGCAATTTATCATCCATGAACAACTGCCAACAAGAGCATCACCAGGGACCAGCTAAGGTTGTGTTTTTACCGGACCTGGGTTTTCATATAAAAGTATTGAATTTATCTGGACTGGGGCGAGTTGCTTAGCTCAGTGTCAAGGGAGAAAAGCCCCATCCTATTAGCAGTGATGCTATCTTCGTTATTGTAGTCTGCCATGGTCTAGAGGAGTGCAGAAGGAGAGACGCACATTGCCGCGGTTGCAGACAAATTAGAATGTGGTTTTAAGGGGCCTCGTGTTACTGACCTTGTAGTTTCCATGTAGCCAGCCTAATTTAGGCCAGAGATTTTAAAGGGCCCCAAGATCATATCTTGACTCCTCACCACCTAAAGTACATGTGTTTTAAGAGAAAAAAATATGTATATTCAAAGTATAGCTCTGTTGCTTTCTTTTTAAAATTCAATTGAAATGTAGTCCCACTGACAACACATATGGAGAAACACCCATAAATATATAATGAGAAGCTGCATGTGTGTATAGAAAAGTCTGCATACATCCACCAGAGAAAAGGAATATTCAGAGTTTGGAGAAGTAAGTTGAAATGCTGTAAAATTGAGGAAACATTTCAGAATTTTTCAAAGGGCATTTCCAAACGTACCACTGGCTATGATAGGACAAAGGATCAGCATCCTTCATTAACATGCCATGGGCTATTCACACATTCCACTACAGCCTAATTTGACAAATGATTTCTATCAGGGATTTCTATCACTGATAGACAATGGGTCTCTGTTTTCTCTGCTTGGACACAGTCTCTCTTGGAGTATAACAGGAATCAGCTTTGGTATATTTTCCTTTCATCACAGCACAGCTACAGTATCTGTTTTGAGATTCTGCAATGGTAGGGATCTGTGTTGTGTTCTCTAGAATAACTTCCTGACTATTCATAGGTACCCACCCACAAGACTCCACAACCCATCCCCACCACCCCCATGTACACACACAGTCTTCCCAGGTCTGAGGGTTAAAAAGACTAGTTTTTCCAAGCCAAATATGTTTGCATGGGGTAGGAATATAAATTGAAATTAACTCTTTTTTTCACAGTCTCTGAATATCTAAGTTTGGACATCATCAGGAAAGAGCTTTGCGGTCAGAGTGAGTTTTTAAACTCAGTAAGGATAAGTTTATCCCTCAATCTGAGAGATACAAGGGGGTCCAATTTCAGTGTCCACAAGAAGAGTAGAGAGAAAAAAACGGGATCATAATACAGAGGTTCTACACAGGCTCACTACTCCCCAGTCCAACGTCCTTTTTCTTCTATATCTTATTATGAGAACTTGTAAATCTACAGAAAATCAAAACAATTTTACAGCAAAAACCCAGACCTAAAACTATTCTAATACCACCAAAAACTAACAGTTTTCTATACTTGATTTACCACATATCTATTTGTCCATTTATCCCTCTAGTTACCTATTAATCTACTTGTCAATTTACTTAACAAGTGGCAGACATCAGTGCACTTTCTCCTAAATATTTATGCATGTATATCATTTGCAAAAGTTAGCTATTTGTTTTGAGTCTTTTCTTTGAGGCTAAATTTATATATCATAAAATAACCTGTGTTAAAAATCACTTATAAAATTAAAGAACATTAACATCGTTCCATAGTACTACTCCACGCCTGTTCCCAATCAATCTGTCCCAAGCCCAAAGAGCAACCACTGTTCTATTGCTGTTTTTGTTTAGTTTTGTTTTCTTTGTTTTCCCCACCAAGATTTAGTGTGCCTGTTCTAGAACTTTACTAAAAGAAGGTCATAAAGTATGTGCTTTTTTGTGTAAGGCTTCTTATGGCAGGCAGAATAATGGCCCTCCAAAATGTCCACATCCTAATCTCCAGAACCTGGAAACATGTTGTTATATGGAAAAGAGGAACTAAGATAGCAGATGGAATTATGGTTATTAATAAGCTGACTTTAAAATAGAGAAATGATTCTGAATTATTTGGGTTGGCACAATATTATCACAAGACTACTTAAATATGGAATATGGAGTCAGCACCAGAGAAGTGGCATCCTGAAAAAGACTCAACTGAACATTGCTGGCTTTGAAGGATGGAGTCCATGCACCAAGGAATGATGGTAGCCTTTAAAAGCTGGATAGGGCAAGAAAATTAATCCTTCCCTAGAACCTCTTGAAAGAAACACAGCTACCAACACCATTGAATTTAGCACAGTGAGACACATTTTGGACTTCTAACCTCTAGAACTATAATATATTTGTGTTTTTTCACAACATCAAGTTCGTGGTAATTTGTTATAGCAGCAATAAGAAACTAATACACTTCTTTTAACTTGTCACAATCTTTTTATGGTTCATACACGTAATTGTATGTATCAGCTGTTTATCACTTTTTATTGCTTAGTAGTATTCCATTTTATTTGAGTCATAATTCTGTTCATTTTTTAAAGCACTACCACTTGATAGAGTTGTGCAGAAAGTGTTTGAGGATTCCCTACCAATGGCATGCCCTCACAGTGATCAGTATCTGACCTGTTCGATGGCCAAGGGAGAACACAAGTGGGTGATTCTTGAGGAAGCTAGAAATATATACGACTCTAACTAGGTGTCAGAAACTTTTGCTAAGCTCTGATAGAATATTTCACTGGCAAAATCCATTGAGTGCGGAAATTACTCCCATGTGGAGCAGGTTGTGGAGATCTTGATATTGTGAAGAGTCTTCCTCTCTCCACATACCCAGGCAAGTCATGCTTAAAAGGAAGGCAGCTAGCTCCATTGTGTATTATCCCAAGGAGTGCCTCAACTAATAATAATAATGGCAATTGTCTATTGCAATTATCAGCTGAGCCAGGAAAACCTGGGTCCAGGTTATTAACTTTTAAGCTTAGTTCGCACATCTGTGAAATAAGAATAAAACTAGCCCAACTAACATAGCTATTTTAGGGAGTAAGTATGATAAAATATGTATAAAAAGCTGCTACTGTCCCAAATTTCTATAAGCCTGACACAGGACAATACTTACGTTTTCCATTTCTAGTAAAGTATTTTATAGAAATTTTAAAGCCAGGGAATATGTTTATTAATTTAACAGATATCGATTTGAACCTAGGCTAGGCCCTGGGTGTCCCTAGGGTTATAAAGATTTATTTGACACAGCTCTTTTTTTCTCACACAGCCTAGTGAGGAGGAAAAACAAGCAAACATCACCATGAAACTATCATTTGGCCTGGTCACCATGAGAAGGGTGATAGGGGATCACAGGAGTATTTAAGAGAGCACCTACCTAATCAAGGGAGAATGTCAGGCAAAATTCTAGAGGAGATGTTCCTGAACTAAGGAGAAGAAAGGAATCAAGATGAGGCTAAGTGAGAAGGGGAGTGAGGAGAAGATGGAGTCAGGAAAAGCTCACGTTGTGGCCAAAGGAGAGACTGTGGCACTTCAGATAAGTTAACACTCTATATAGATGTGCACACTAGTGCGGAACCCCAACGAATCAAGTTTAGGCACAGGTACAAATAAGTGATATTGATTTTCAAACTTTATGAGTTTTAAAGTCACATAAACCAAAATAGGAATCACATTGTAGCTTGGCTGCCAGTTTTTGATCTGGATCAAAATGAGAAAAAAATTAAGCCTCAATAGCTTCATTTGTAAAAAGAGTATGGGGTTATCTAACCTACAGCAGAGTTGCAAGAATTAAATGACAAAAGTTTATAAAGCCTTTAAGAGAGTGGTAGCTACTCATATATACTACGCTCTAGAACAATGTAAACGTCCCCTGTTCCTTACCTGTTAATTTTCTCTAATATTGCAAATATCCTCTGATTCCATTTTGTGCCCAATGGTGGAGTGGATGAAAGTCAAATATGCACCTATAAGTTAGAATATATCACTGGCTGTTACTGAAGGGAAGGACAACAGCCCTGTTCAGCAATTTTCACAAAGAGCAAATATATTAGTATCCCAAGCACTAGACTCAAGGGCTTTATTTTGGTGGCCAATTTCAGGAAAACAACAGGCTGAAGGAGTGAGCAAATACCTCCATCATGCCAGATTCAGTTAAATATTACAAAAAAATAAAGTGTTGCAAAATAACAAATATTCTTTTCTTCCAGTGGACAGTCAGTTAGGGTGAAGAAAGGGGATTCCATTGAAAGATCAATGACATAATAAAATATATCTATATTCCTAAAAAATATAAATATATGTTGCAGAAAAATATGTCAATGCTAATAAAATCAGCATTCATGTGCAGTATTTATAGGGATGGAGGCAGGTTCCATGTGTATATAAACCTATACAACTCAGAAGTCTTCTTTAAGAAAACAACAAAATTACAAATCCGAAATTAAATATGTGTATTAGTTTTCTATTTCTACTGTAACAAATTACCGTACGCTTATTGTGTACACAACATAGATTTATTATGTTATAGTTCTGGAAGTCAGAAGTCCAAATGTGTATCACCGGCCTAAAGTCAAGGTGTTGGCCCCTTTCTGGAGACTTTAGGGGAGAGTCCATTTTCTTGCCTTTTCTAGTTTCTAGAAGCTGCCTGAATTCCTTGGCTTGGGGCCCTCTTTTATCTCAAAGCCAGCAAGGACTGGCGGAGTCTTACATCATATCATTCTGACACTGACTCCTCTGCTTCCCTTTTCCACTTTTAAGAACTTTTTGATTACATTCTGCCCACCTAGATAATTCAGGATAATCTCCAAGGTCAGTTGATTATCAACCTTCATTCCATCCATAAATTTAACTCCTTTCTGCCATGTAACCTAGCATACGAGTGTCTACAAATTCCAGGTATTAGGACATAGATATCTTTGGGAGGCCATTATTCAGTGAACCACAGTATAAAATGAATATTTAGAATAAGAAAATAAAATGCAGTATGTCACTGCCTATTTTGAAATTCAAGTCCTTTTTGTGTGACAACTTACAAGAAATTTTTGTGTAGAAATGTGGCTTTTGCTCATTACCCCCAGTCTTCTATAACTCTCAACAACATCCAATACTCATAGGGTACGTGAAATGAAGGATGCTAAAGCTAAGTTCTTTTAGCCTCATGGTTAACCTGCTACTGAGAATTGAAAAACATCACTGAAGATAGGATGTTCAGTCTGAAATTATAAATTTTGTAAATGTAGTACATTAATGATATTAAAAGAAATAATTATTTTTGTTTGTTTTGTAAAATCAGTTTCTTAAATGAATAGGAGTTTTCTGTATAAGAAAATCATTGAAATGCTTCCCAATAACAATATTTTTCCCATTAAATCTCCTCTTTTCATATTAAATCAGTTTATGGCTTGTCACTTACCAAATTTAGATTATAGAATTTTTTTTTAAATGCATCTCTTCACATCAGTTAAGGTGTGCTGTTTTTCACTTTTCCCATATGATAGGCTATTCATGGGAAACTTTATGATATTCAAATTTTAGGATATATACTCCTCTTTTATGCTTCACCAGAAATAGGAAAATGCCTCTCACTTGTAGCCCAAAAGTGCAATAAAGAATGCATCTCTTTGTTCTACCTTTTAAAGACAATCCTTACATTTAACATGGTTACCCATAATAATTTTTCTGGAATTCTGATTTCAGTCTCCCAACTATTTTCTATTTTTTAACAATATGGTGCTTTTTCTCATGACGTTGCTTTCTAACTGAGAGTCAATTCCTGGTTTCTTTTGTTGTTTTCTTTTAGACTAGGAAAAATAACTGAAAAAAAATCAAAGAATTTTATTCAGCTTTTAAAAAGAAGTAAGTCATGTGATTTGCAACAGCACAGATGAACCTGTAGGACATTATGTTGAGTAAAATAAACCAAGCGTGGAAAGACAAATACTATATAATTTCATTTATATGCAGAGTCTAAAAAGTTGAATTCATAAAAGCAAAAGATAGAATGGTAATTACCAGGAGGTGGGGGGTAGGAAAAATGGGAAGATGTTGGTCAAATGGTACAAAGTTTCAGTCATTCAAAATGTATTTGTTTCTGAGATCTAATTACAGCACAGTGGCTATCGTTAAGAATACTGTATTGTATACTTCAAATTTTCTAAGACAGTAAATCTTCCTAAAACCAATTTTTTTTTTCCTTTTTGTCTTTTTTCGCGACCGGCAATGGATCGCAACCCTCGGTGTTGCGTCCGCACCTCGCTCAGCCAGTGAGCGGCCGGTCTGTATGTGGGATCCGAACCCTCAGCGGGAGCGCCGCTGCGCTCCCAAGCAGCACACTGTAGCAGTGCGCCACTGGGCCGGCCCCTAAAACTATTTTTAATTGACACATAATAACTACATATTTTGGGGTGTAGAGTTATATTTCAATACATTTATACAATACATGATGATCAAATCAGGGTTATTAGCATGTCTATCACTACAAAAATGTATCATTTCTTTGTGATGACAGCATTTGAGTCCCTCCCTTCTAGCCACTTGAAAACATACAATAAATTATTGTTAATTACAGTTACTTAGCACTACTCAGCCCTATAATTTTGTATTTGTTAACCAACCTCTCCCTAGTCTCCTTCCCCTAACTTTCCCAGCTTCTAGTTACCACAATCCTAAGACAGTAGATCTTAAATGTTCTCATTACACACAAAAAAAGAGATAGCCATGTGAGGCGATGGGTCTGTCTTTTAGGATCTGTATACGATTAACTTTATTGCTGTAATTTCACAATGTATACATATATCAGAACATCACAATGCACATCAATCATATCTCAATAAAACTGGGGGCAAAGCAGAATAAATAAATTATATCATATTTAAAAAGTCAGGGCCGGCCTGGTGGCGCACTTGGTAGAGTGCAGCGCTTGGGAGCGCGGCGGCGCTCCCACCAAGGGTTCAGATCCCATATAGAGACCGGTCCGCTCAGTGGTTGAGCGCGGTGCGGGCGCGACACCCGAGGGTTGCGATCCCGTTGCTGGTCACGAAAAAAGACAAAAAGGAAAAAATAAATAAATAAATAAAAAGTCATATATATCTTTGTTTGTGAGCCACTATAATCAGAGCAATTCATTTTTACATGAGAATAATAATAACTGCCATTCCAGGAGTGCATACCATATACTAGGCTAAACATTTATGTTCTATGTATTACTTGGTCCCTGTAAAAATACTGGGAGAAAGTTATTATTATCTATATTTTTCTCATAAAAATTGACTCGTAAGTGGCAATATTAATTCTGCATGGCTCTAACATCAGAAAAGGTAGCCTGTATTGGGATGGAGAGAAACATGTCCCTGTTCTCCAAGAGGCATCTTCAAGCCAGCAGATCTCTTGCTTCCAGCCACTGTCCATAGTGTTGGATTGAGTCTGATGGAGGGATGTCTGAAAGGTAGACATGCTCGATATTGAGGGTGAGGCATTTGAAGGGGATTTGAAAATGTATCAACATTTAAAATTATTACTGTGATTATTGTCAATATTATTACTTTTCTCTCACCTGGTTATAGCTGTAAAGGAAAGTCGGTATTCAGAGACAGTGCACAATTCTTAAATATCTTTGACTTAAAATTTTATGTTGCTCACTACATGGAATCTAGAAACTTTTTTCCCCTTGTTCTTCAATGTAATATAAATCAGTCTTTTGCTGACTCTCTTTATTTCCACCCAGTCCTAGAGCTACCTGTAGAATGCCCCATACTCTCTTCTCCCTTCCAAGGCAGAACGCTTGGCAGTAGGATGTAAGATTTGGGAGACACACTTGAGGATTGCCTCCTTCCTTTAGGCATCATGGAGCAGATGGTTTTATGGAAATGCTAAATAGTATTTCTAAAACTCAAGCTCTAGAATGGAAGCAGGATATGGGAATTCCTCTTGGGAATTAGCTAAAGCAATTCTGCCCCTTGGTGGCCTGTTACTTTCTTTCAGCAAAACAATGAGAAAATAAGAAGAGGCAAGACTGGATTTGTAAGCAAACTGGTCTCTCCTTTACTCCCAAGAGGCACTTGGAAGACTCTCCTGCAGCCAGAATCTCAGTGACCATACGTGTAAGGTGAATTTTTCTATGTATCTAAAAGAGCCCAAAGCTGGCTACTTTCAGAGTGCAATGGGGAATACAGCATGATCTGGAGAGCACTCACAGAAACCTAGTACAGAGATGCTGAGAGAAACTCTAGAGATCCTTATTCTACTGATGCAGAGATTGAGGTCCAGGCAATTAAAGTGACTCCTTTCACTTTAGAGGAGCAGAAGTCATGTTTCTGGAACCCCTGTCAGAAAATTACACTGCAGGGCATCCTATAGAGCTTTACCATAATAAGGCATGCAGCTTGGCTTGTGTGTCTATTTAGTATAAAGTGCTTTGTCTCTAGGCAGCTACAGAATTAATATTATGATATAAATACTGCCTACTGCTGTATTACATATCCTTTGTTAATTAAAAGGGGAACAGTGGATAAACTGCAAGAAATACTTAGAATCTATGGAAATAGAATCAATATATCCAATGAATATAATGAGCTGAAATTCACTGGAAAAGTTGCATGGGTGAAATCCAAAAGCAATATATTTTTATGTAATTATTTTTACAATTTTATATTTAATAATATGCAATGAAGCCTTTTGTTTCCATTTAACATAAGGTTCTAAAATATTTGGCTTATAAAAGCATTAAAATGAAGAAATGAGAGGGAAGGATAAAAAAAGCCTTTGTTTTTTTAAAGCATTCTTTTGTTTTACTCCCTGGTTGTGAGTCTGTCCCCTGAACTCACTGCTGCCTCATTAAATCTTTTTCTATGCTCCCAAATGCCTCACTCGAAACTTCCCATCATGGTTTAAAACAAATGGAGATGATGCTTAATTCATTTTGCTTTCCAGGGAGAAAAGAAAATTAAAATTAAAAGTGGTTTTGGGCCGGCCCGGTGGTGCACTGGATAGTGCGCCACTTGAAGCACGGAATTTTGCTTTCCAGGGAGAAAAGAAAATTAAAATTAAAAGTGGTTTTGGGCCGGCCCGGTGGCGCACTGGATAGTGCGCCACTTGAAGCACGGAGGCGCTCCCGTCCGAGGGTTCGGATCCCACATACAGACCAGTTCCCGCTCACTGGCTGAGCGAGGCGCGGGAGCAACACCGAGGGTTGCAATCCCGTTGCCGGTCCCCGGTCCGGTACGGGGGCAACACTGAGGGTTGCGATCCATTGCCGGACACGGAAAAAAGACAAAAAGACAAAAAAAAAAATAAAATAAAATAAAAGTGGTTTCACCAGTGATAAAGAATGCTAGATAGCAGAGGTTTCAATGGCAATATTACAAGAAATATTGTATTTTTTTGTTTGCTGTTCATCTTTCTGAAACACCTCTCCTCATCTACTGCAAATGGTGATATTATAAAAATGGAGATAGCTGAGTTATACACTCTGCATTTGTGGGGACCCAGCACTGGTAATGCATTTAGAAAACAGCTAAAAAGCAGCCAGAAAAAAGAAAGAAAAGAATATATAAGTATGTTAGAATAACACGCTCTAACCAACTGAGCTAAAAGGCCAGCCCGAGAAAAACACTACATGTAGTCTGGAAATATTAATAAGTGCTAAAGAGGGTCCCATGTTTGCTATGACCATGAGCTTTCCAAGGGTGGAGATCATGTTTATCTTATTCACCTGCATGGTTTATTGTCTAGCAAAATGCCTGCAATATATGGGATGCTAATTAAATATTTGCTCAATTAATTGATGCAGTTTGTAACTTCATGTGAAACAGTTACTTTCTGCGGCCACAGATACTACCCGAAGGCTATAACCAGTAATCTCAGAGATAAACATGGATAGTCACAGAAGGACCAGAGGCAGAAGGTTGTGATGAGAATGAAAAACATACTCCAAGTGTTGAATCCTGGGCCACATAGTACTAGCAATCTATCTATGAGTTACTTAACTCATAGTGACTCAGCAATATGTGAGTTATTAATATCTGTATGGGTGAGTAGATCTCCAACTTCACTGCCCACTTCATAAAAGTGCATTCAGTTTGCATCATATTTCTGTTTATTTACAACAATGGGATATCAGTAGAGGATGGCTGGCAAGGACGGTGGGTGGGTGGCTGGCTAGGAGGGAGGCTGGTTCAATCAGGATGGGGGTTTGAATGCATCCCCCAAATTATATGTGTTGGAAACTTAATCCCCATAGTACAGTATTAAGAGGTGGAGCCTTTAAGAAGCAATTAGGACATGAGAGAATCACCCTACTGAATGAATTAATGCAGTAACCACTGGAGGGTGTTTGTTATATCCTGATAAAAGGATGAGTTTGGCCCAATTTCCTCTCTCTGTCTCAATGGCTTGCATGTGACGCCTTGCACCATGGGATTACCTTTGCCAGATGCCAGTGTCATGCTCTTGGACTTCCCAACCTCCAGAAACGTGAGTCACATAAACATCTGTCTTTTAAAATTATCCAAGCTGCTGCATTCTGTTATAGCAGCAGAAAATGGACTTAAGGAGCCTATAAACTATTGTTTGTCTTCTTTCAAAACATAGGTATTACTGGGCTGGCCCGGTGGAGCACTGCTGTAGTGCGCCGCTTGGGAAGCACGGCGGCGCTCCCGCCGAGGGTTCGGATCCCACATACAGACCGGCCGCTCACTGGCTGAGCGAGGGGTGGGAGCAACACCGAGGGTTGCGATCCCGTGGCCGGTCCTGGTCCGGTACGGGCGCGACACTGAGGGTTGCGATCCGTTGGCGGTCACGAAAAAAAGAAAAAAAGGAAAAAAAAAATAGGTATTACTAATATCTGCCTCACATGATTTTCAAGATTAAATATCATCTTTTTCTAAACAGTTTAGCACAGGGTCTGATGCTAGAAGTTAGCACTCATCATATTTTAGCTCATTGATATTGCTACAATGTATGATTATTAGTTTACTACTGCCCTTGTATCAAATCACCACAAACTTAGTGACTTAAAACAATAAAAAATCATTATATTTCTGAAGGTCAAGAGTTCTAAATAAGTCTTAAGGGGTTAAAATCAAGGTGTGCAGAGTTTGTTTCACTTAGAGGCTAGGGGGTAAAATCTATTCCTTGCCTTTTCCGGCTTCTAGAATGTGCTATGTTCCTTGGCTCCTGGTAGCATTACTCCAATCTGCTTTCATCATCACATCATTTTTTTCCATCTTTCTTACTCTGTCTTATAAGATCCTCTGTGGTTACACTTTGGCCCACTCCAGATAATCCAGGGAAATATCCCCATCTCAAGATCCTTAATTCGGTCACATATCTGCTAAGTCTTTTTTATCAGGTAGGGTGACACGTTCACAGGTTCTGGGAATTAAAACACTGATGTCTTTGGGGGCATGATTCAGCCCACCACATTCACCAACATAATCCCTTAAATTCAGAGACTTTTAAAAATTTAGAAATCTTTGAATTCCCAGTAGTAGCTATCTTCAGAATCATCTAACGAGGGAATTTTGCTTGTTTGTGGGTTTTATTTGTTATTTGTTTAACTGGATTTGGCCAAACCTCAGGAAATTCAGGGATTTGGGTATGGCAAGTTTGAATTGGGAGACAGCTCCTAGAATTTGTATTTTTCAAACACCTCATGGGTTACTTTGAATTTATTCAACTTTCATTTAATAAATATTTATTAATGTTTTAGTAGATGAGGAACTTTAAATATATAACCACATTTTATACTAGAAAACTAAATAAAATATTTCACGGACATGACAAAGGAAATATCTCTCTCTTGAACTGTAAAAATCTTCACAAAGAACATACTAAGGAGTCTAATTTGAGCATGAGATCAGGAAACAGTGATAGGAAGGTGCCTTATTGCCAAGGGAAGAACATTTGCCAGTGTTTAGAATTTTTATTTTGTTTGTTTGTCTTAACCAAATCTTAATTTGGCACATTTAAAAAGGCTTTCTGTCTCTTCACCACCTGTGATGGTTAATTTTAGGTGTCAGCTTGACCGGGCCATTTTCCTCTTACCTCTGCTTAAATTGGCAGACCCTCTTGTTTCTGCCTAGTGAGTCAGTAGAGATGAAAACATTAATTTATTTGAGCATGTGTATGTCAATGCTACTTGAAGAAAAGGTGGCAATGTGGTCTGAAGATGTAAAACATTTTAGGTCATTCTATTCTCACTTTTGTCCCCTAAAGTGCTGTTCAAGTTATACATGCAACACACTGACATGGAGCACAGTCAGCTATTTAGTAACAATGAGAACTAGTGAAACAGGCAAGCACTGAGCTGAGAATGAGGAATTTTCACATGTTCCAATCCAATTTGACATTCAAAGCTCTTAGATTTCTGAAAAATATACACAACCCCTCAATGTTTTAATATGTTTAGATGTTTCATGTAGAATATCTTCAACAGTCATTCATATTTGTGAAGTTTCACGATTGCAACCACATTGTAAATATAATTCCAGACCCCTAATAATAACTTCAATAAAGTAAACACATGATGCTTACAATGCACTAGATAATGTTTGAAGTGTTTTATAATGTTAAATTTTTTAATCTCACAAAATCCTGTGAGATAGATAATACTATTATCCCTGTTTTATAAATGAAAAAACCAAGGTACAGAAATTTATATAACTTATCCAAGGTCACAGAACTGGGATTTGAGCCTTGGAAGTCCAGCTCAAAAGTCCTTGCCTCCTTTATTCTACCATATTTGAGTATTTTTCAAACTTCTGTATATACACAAATAATGACTCCATATCACACACAAAAAATAGTTTAATGTAATGATAAAATCATTTGATCTTTACCACCCTATATGGTCCCACACTCTTACGTCTTTAGTTCAATCTGGTGTTTTGTTCGTGTTCCTCTAAATATCTTTCCTCCCTGTTCTGTTACCCATTACCTCATAAGCAAAATTACTAAGTTTCAATTGCCTTCATTAAGAAATGATTGAAAAGTCACCTTGATAACATGAAATATAATTCAGATGCTAAATGGTAACAGTCAAGGCCAGACATCTGTGGAATCTAAGTTGAGCAGGCGCTGTGCTTACCCCTGGACATCAATTATCTGTGTTATCACTCACTGGACTAAAATCTTCTGGAGACCAGAAGCAACTGCTGATGACTGAATGAATAAGTGGATAAATGAAGGTAAAGTGGGCATTAGAACGTTTCAATGCCCTGATCACTGAAATGTGTGTAGAAAGTGGTGATACAGAATTTGAACCAAGGGGACCTATTTTAGTTAATGCACTTATTTGCATTAACTCTGTGAACTGTCATTCTCCCAGGCTGAAATGGTTACATCATTCCTTTGTCTGTGTACAGCGGATGCACTGATACTTATTAACAACGAAGTCTTTCCTGAACCAGCCTTAAGAAGGTTTTGAGATATCACCAAAATAACTGTGTAAATTCATTTTTTTATGCAGTGTTTTTAAGTCTGTTTTTGTTCTTAATTTTAATGCAGTTAACTGTTTATCATATTGTTTTCATCTATAATTAGACACTATCATTTTCTCTGTTCTAATCTCTTCTATCTCTTTCTATCCATCCTTAAAATAACACCTTAAATATTTTCTCAAAAACAACTTTCCTTATGAGCAGGTACCATTTTATTATCTGGATTAAAAAACAAACAAACAAAAAACTTTTTGTATCTATTCCCCCTCTCCTGACTTTAAACTCCCTGGTGACATGTATTCTCTCAGTTTTGCTCACCAATATACCCTCAATGCCAAGCCTAAAGAGAGGAAAGTGGGGAAACACAGTGACCCTTTTTTACATGCTCTCTGCTCTCTTACCAGAATGCTTGTTAGGTTTAGAGTATACATTTGTGTTCTTGCCTTTCCTTTTGTTTTAGGATAAGGCTATCTCTGTCATTTAAATATTCTCTGGTTCTTCATGCAGTGCATTTACTGAGGCAATCTCTGTCCTCAGCAAGGTGGCCTAACAATTTGGGTAGATACATTCAATTAACAAAGGATAGAATTTAAAAGTGCTGTAATGCTCACACAACTAAATTCTCTTCTCTCATCTAGCTCTCCCAATAATAAAACTGTCATTTTAATATTCACCTGCCAGTTTATGTCTACTTTCTCAAATTTGTACATAACACTGGATGAAGAAAATGCATATTAATTATTTATTGGAACCCTAAAATTTGATTATATTGGTACATTGGCTGAGAACTTTGAAAGAACCAGCAATAGGCTGATGTTGAATAAAGCAAAATACCATCTGGATAAATTGAAGTTCAGGTGTTTCTCTAGTTCTTAACCTTTTAGGATCACAGCACCTTGTCACAGCAGCTTATTGCAGCAGATGTCTATGATGTTTAACAGCTATTTCATAAGTAGCACAGGGCTTAGTAAGCACATCTCACACTGACTTTTGTGACTGACCTTGACTGATGCAGGTGAAGCTTTGACCTAAGCACGCATGAATGAGATGGGGATTAGATTATCAAGAGAAAGGGAGTCTTTTATTTCCAGTTAAATCGCACTTGATACAGGCTTTTCAGGCATTGAGAGTGAAATGATTTTTGTTCCTTGTAGTGTTTCTCATCATCAACTGTCTGAGGCTCCCATCTGCAAGGGCAGTTAATGTCCATGTGGGCTATAAAATGTGTGGGTGTGGTTTTAGCCTTTCTCTTGTTAGTGTTTGACATTAATAGAGTCTATTAGTTTAGCTACTTGAAATTTATTCCCCTTGCCACACTTGCAAGGGCATCCAGATCCGAAAAGAATGTAGATGAGACTTACCAAGAGCTAATCTTTTGGACTCATGAGGTGTGTTCATGGTCTTGAGAGCCCCCTCTTACCATATAGTTTCAAACTGACTCTGATTTTGTTACTAAATTAGGGTGTGACCACGTGTAAGATTCCCAAGGTCCAGACTGAGACTGGATTGATATACAAAAGGATGGCTCTTACCATATAGTTTCAAACTGACTCTGATTTTGTTACTAAATTAGGGTGTGACCACGTGTTAGATTCCCAAGGTCCAGACTGAGACTGGATTGATATACAAAAGGATGGTTGATTTGATTAATTAACAAATGATCAAGAACAGGAAAGAGAGGCATTTATGTTAGAAATGGCTTTTACTGGAACCTACATTTAAGGAATATTGAAGGATATCATCATAAAATTAAAACCCCAAGTTTTTCTTTTTTTTCTTTTTTTTTTTCCTTTTTGTCTTTTTTTTACTGACCGGTAACGGGATCGCAACTCTCGGTGTTGCGTCCGCACCACGCTCAGCCAGCGAGCAGTCTCCACATGGGATCCGAACCCTCGGCGGGAGGGCCACCGCGCTCCCAAGCAGCGCACTCTCCATTGCGCCACCAGGCCGGCCCAAACCCCAAGTTTAACAAGGAAATATTATAACCTGCATTCATCTCAGAAATAAGGTTTGCGGATAATTTGTAAAAAACACAGAAGTTAAATATAGACAACTGAAATGTTGTAAATGAGTATGGCTCAGGAAATGGTTTTACCTATGGAAAGAGCAAATGGCAGATTTTCAAGAAGTCAAGAGACACAGACACCTACCTCCTAGGTACCTTAAGGTCTTTACCACAAAATCTGAGCTAGAAAAAGGGAAAGAAAAAGAAGAGAGAGAGAGAGAATCAAGACAGTGGAATAGGCGGTCCCCAGCGTCACTCTCTCTCACAATTAACCAATTTACAACTATTAAAAATGACTGCCAAGCTGGGGCTGCTAGACATCAGGGGAAAAGCAGA
>NW_007727630.1:310581-314250 GCF_000696425.1 Galeopterus variegatus
GGAAAAAAAAAAAAAAAAAAAAAAAGACAAAATGTATTTGTTTCTGAGATCTAATTACAGCACAGTGGCTATCGTTAAGAATACTGTATTGTATACTTCAAATTTTCTAAGACAGTAAATCTTTCTAAAACCATTTTTAATTGACACATAATAACTACATATTTTGCGGTATAGAGTTATATTTCAATACATTTATACAATACATGATGATCAAATCAGGGTTATTAGCATGTCTATCACTACAAAAATGTATCATTTCTTTATGATGACAGCATTTGAGTCCCTCTCTTCTAGCCACTTGAAAACATACAATAAATTATTGTTAATTACAGATACTTAGCACTACTCAGCCCTATAATTTTGTATTTGTTAACCAACCTCTCCCTAGTCTCCTTCCCCTAACTTTCCCAGCTTCTAGTAACCACAATCCTAAGACAGTAGATCTTAAATGTTCTCATTACACACACAAAAAAGAGATAGCCATGTGAGGCGATGGGTCTGTAATTAACTTTATTGCTGTAATTTCACAATGTATACATATATCAGAACATCACAATGCACATCAATCATATCTCAATAAAACTGGGGGCAAAGCAGAATAAATAAATTATATCATATTTAAAAAGTCAGGGCCGGCCCGGTGGCGCACTTGGTAGAGTGCGGCGCTTGAGAGCATGGCAGCGTTCCCGCCGAGGATTTGGATCCCATATAGAGACCGGTCCGCTCACTGGATGAGCGCGGTGTGGGCGCGACACTGAGGGTTGCGATCCCGTTGCCGGTCACGAAAAAAGACAAAAAAGAAAAAATAAATAAATAAATAAAAAGTCATATATATCTTTGTTTGGGAGCCACTATAATCATAGCAATTCATTTTTACATGAGAATAATAACTGCCATTCCAGGAGTGCATACCATATACTAGGCTAAACATTTATGTTCTATGTATTACTTGGTCCCCGTAAAAATACTGGGAGAAAGTTATTATTATCTATGTTTTTCTCATAAAAATTGACTTGTAAGTGGCAACATTAATTCTGCATGGCTTTAACATCAGAAAAGGTAGCCTGTATTGGGATGGAGAGAAACATGTCCCTGTTCTCCAAGAGGCATCTTCAAGCCAGCAGATCTCTTGCTTCCAGCCACTGTCCATAGTGTTGGATTGAGTCTGATGGAGGGATGTCTGAAAGGTAGACATGCTCGATATTGAGGGTGAGGCATTTGAAGGGGATTTGAAAATGTATCAACATTTAAAATTATTACTGTGATTATTGTCAATATTATTCCTTTTCTCTCACCTGGTTACAGCTGTAAAGGAAAGTCGGTATTCAGAGACAGTGCACAATTCTTAAATATCTTTGACTTAAAATTTTATGTTGCTCACTACATGGAATCTAGAAACTTTTTTCCCCTTGTTCTTCAATGTAATATAAATCAGTCTTTTGCTGACTCTCTTTATTTCCACCCAGTCCTAGAGCTACCTGTAGAATGCCCCATACTCTCTTCTCCCTTCCAAGGCAGAACGCTTGGCAGTAGGATGTAAGATTTGGGAGACACACTTGAGGATTGCCTCCTTCCTTTAGGCATCATGGAGCAGATGGTTTTATGGAAATGCTAAATAGTATTTCTAAAACTCAAGCTCTAGAATGGAAGCAGGATATGGGAATTCCTCTTGGGAATTAGCTAAAGCAATTCTGCCCCTTGGTGGCCTGTTACTTTCTTTCAGCAAAACAATGAGAAAATAAGAAGAGGCAAGACTGGATTTGTAAGCAAACTGGTCTCTCCTTTACTCCCAAGAGGCACTTGGAAGACTCTCCTGCAGCCAGAATCTCAGTGACCATACGTGTAAGGTGAATTTTTCTATGTATCTAAAAGAGCCCAAAGCTGGCTACTTTCAGAGTGCAATGGGGAATACAGCATGATCTGGAGAGCACTCACAGAAACCTAGTACAGAGATGCTGAGAGAAACTCTAGAGATCCTTATTCTACTGATGCAGAGATTGAGGTCCAGGCAATTAAAGTGACTCCTTTCACTTTAGAGGAGCAGAAGTCATGTTTCTGGAACCCCTGTCAGAAAATTACACTGCAGGGCATCCTATAGAGCTTTACCATAATAAGGCATGCAGCTTGGCTTGTGTGTCTATTTAGTATAAAGTGCTTTGTCTCTAGGCAGCTACAGAATTAATATTATGATATAAATACTGCCTACTGCTGTATTACATATCCTTTGTTAATTAAAAGGGGAACAGTGGATAAACTGCAAGAAATACTTAGAATCTATGGAAATAGAATCAATATATCCAATGAATATAATGAGCTGAAATTCACTGGAAAAGTTGCATGGGGGAAATCCAAAAGCAATATATTTTTATGTAATTATTTTTACAATTTTATATTTAATAATATGCAATGAAGCCTTTTGTTTCCATTTAACATAAGGTTGTAAAATATTTGGCTTATAAAAGCATTAAAATGAAGAAATGAGAGGGAAGGATAAAAAAAGCCTTTGTTTTTTTAAAGCATTCTTTTGTTTTACTCCCTGGTTGTGAGTCTGTCCCCTGAACTCACTGCTGCCTCATTAAATCTTTTTCTATGCTCCCAAATGCCTCACTCGAAACTTCCCATCATGGTTTAAAACAAATGGAGATGATGCTTAATTCATTTTGCTTTCCAGGGAGAAAAGAAAATTAAAATTAAAAGTGGTTTTGGGCCGGCCCGGTGGTGCACTGGATAGTGCGCCACTTGAAGCACGGAGGCGCTCCCGTCCGAGGGTTCGGATCCCACATACAGACNATTTACAACTATTAAAAATGACTGCCAAGCTGGGGCTGCTAGACATCAGGGGAAAAGCAGAAGAGAACCACAGAGTTCATGAAGGTGGGAGAATCTGTGATGAGAAAAAGAAGGGGCCCCTCCAACCATTTTGAGCCCAGGCCATTTCAAGGCTGGCCCTCGTGAGCGCACAGAGCAAGAACTGGAATAAGCTGTAGCTGTGCCCTTTGTGTGAAGTTGCTTGGAGACAGCAGGGGAGAGGAGGGCCTTGGTGGACCCCAGACCAGCAAGACCACTGACAGGGTTCCCATGGACCCACATAGGAGTGAAGGGCCACCGACAACTGAAAAAAAGAGCCACTCAAAGGCTGGCGAGTTATTGCAAGGGACAAGCACACGGCCCTGCCCATGGGAAGTGTTTGGAGTGCAGGGGGTAGGGGACAAGGGCCCACCAGGGAAACACTGGGGCACAGCAAGGACAGTTGGTCTGTCCTCTGGTCAGCACAGGCCCACTCAATGGAGTTTGGTTGGGAATGTAGAACTGCAAGGGGTGCAGCTCACTGAAAAGACTCAGGCCCAGACCAGCGTTTCCATATAAGCCAGGTGTATCAGACCTCACAAGACCTCTAAGTACTTAAAAGGTCAACAATTAAAACCTGAGCTGCACATAAAGCCTTCTCCAGGGAATCAGTAACAAAGAATCAATTTAGCTCAATCACAGGGCCCAAGTGCTGGTCCCCACAGGAAGTTCCCTCATTTTAGAAGTAAGCAAAATACAACAAATCAGTTCCGCTGCAGAGTTTAACTGGTAGGGGTAGATAATAATCCAACACAGAAGTAAAGAAAACAGAACACCCATAGATCAGAGACAAAGTTCTGATATTAACCAGTAAAAGTATAA
>NW_007727630.1:315400-318100 GCF_000696425.1 Galeopterus variegatus
CGCGCCTCGCTCAGCCAGTGAGCGGGGACCGGTCTGTATGTGGGATCCGAACCCTCAGGCGGGAGCGCCGCCGCGCTTCCCAAACGGTGCACTTATCCAGTGCGCCACTGGGCCGGCCCTCAACATAGTTTTTGAGCATTTACTCCTTGTCGGGCACAGCTCTTGCTCCTGGGAATATGAAGAGAACAAAGACCACAAATCCCTATACCCATGGAGCTTACATCTTAGGGGGAGAGATGGAAAATAAATAAGATAAATACATGAGTATGTAGTATGAGAAAGAGTGACAAGTAATAAGGACAATGAGAATGCCAGGAAGAATAGGACATGTCCACTGAGGGAAGGATTAGCAACCAAGGAAGGCCTTACTAATGAGAATGGGACTTAGACGGAAGGCAAAGAGTACATGAAAAAACAAACAAGCAAGCAAAAGCCCAAGACAGAAGCCATCAAAACAGGGAGGGACTAGAGAGCCCCATAAGAGATTAGAGCCTGAGTCTGGCATTATGTCTCCTGTTACAGAGCCTGACCATGCAAAATCTAGAGAGGTATGTGGTAAGGAAAGGGAAAGTCTGGAACTGAGAGAGGAAGGAGAGTAAAAAAGAAAGTGAATGAAGCACTGCAAACAATGTTCACCCTTCATGGGTCAGGGGAAAAAGAAGTCAGTGTCAGGAGCAGATAAGAATAGTGGGAAACTCAGCAGTGCTTCTAGAAAGGAGACACAGGAGCTGATCATAGCATCTGAGGAACTGGCCACTACAACTGAGGATGCAATGTCAATAAAATGGATTTTGCCATCAAAATAGAACAAGTTATTACAATTTTGGAAAATCCAAAAGCAAAGCAGAGGAAAGGGCACTTTTGGAACATATGTCAAGGTCTCAGGGTTCACTGGGCCTCTGGGGGACAGGAGGTCAGAGATCCGATGCTGATTCTGCAGATAAAACAGATGCAGGGATAAAGAGCATTGCTAAAGCTCAGAGGGGGGATTCAATAGGTTTCAAAATGTGGAGGACGGAAAAGAGGAATCATTGCAGTTACCACTGGTACAAATTTGCAAACCCTTCAAGAAGGCTCAGATGTCACTCTGAAAGATGGGAGTTAGGTTGTGTACATGGGTCCTCGCCGTTCCAACTGATAAGCATAGTTCTGGAACTAACACTAGTGTAACACATATTGTGGAATTGACTGTACGCTCATAGGCCTGAGACTCTGGACAATTGTATTAGGGTGACCAACATTCTGGTGAGGAAACAGGAAGACTTACTCTTCTCTCTGTTTTTAATCTTTAATAGTAATGTGGGCATAATTGAACCAAGTACTGTGTTATAAGAGCAGTATTTACTTGGGATAACATTTGTAGATGCTGGGGTTGCCTGTGTTGAGGGTGTGGGGCCAATGCTGTGAAAATCTACTGGAATGTTAAGTCGTTTTGAGTTTTTAACAACTAAGACTCATGAGAGACTTTCAGTAAGAATATTTGAAATTCAGAAGTCCTGAGTGAGCCATAGTCCTTACAGTAAAATTGCTTGAGCCACAGCCACTGAGGCAATTCTCCTAGGCATGTTACCAAAACCCATCTGGCTGAGATTGAGCAGAAAAAGAAATTGAAGGAAAAAACAGAATTCTAATTTCTTTGGGTTTAACTTAATGTTTTTAATCCAATTTTTACTTAACACACTATGGTAGTTTAAATATTGGGCTTTGCTTTCTTCTCACAAATTTAATAATGATAGGCAGTATTCATAGTTTAAATTTATAATATGTTTAGAATTGTATTACTTGGATTTTTGGAATTTATTTTTTTATTATTTTTTTTATTTTTTAGTGTGTGTGTGTGGCTGGTATGGAAATCCAAACCCTTGACTTTGGTATTATAACACCGCACTCTAAGCGACTGAGTTAATAGGCAAGTCCTTTTATTTATTTATTTATTTTCTGGCAGCTGGTCAGCACAGGGATTGAACCCTGGACCTTGGCATTATCAGCACCACACTCTAAGCAGCTGAGCTAACCAGCCAGAATAACTGTACGCTGTCATTTGCATGCGATGCCATGCTGTACATCGGAATAACTGTACGCTGTCATTTGCATGCGATGCCATGCCTCCAGCATGGTATATTGGATAACCTGATTGGTCATATTTTAGATAAAATATGGACTAGAAAGTGCATTTCTTAGAAACTTGCAGTTTGGATTGGGAGTTATTTTAATTTATAACCTATTCACTTCTAATCTTTCCAGGGCCCAAACTAAACTGTATGCCAGAGGTCCTAGGAGTTCAGTAAAGTTGGTGCTGTGGGAATGTTTTCATGATGTAGGAGCAGAGATGTCTTTATGGATTCTTGGTCTGTCCAGAGAATAGCCACAGCTTTAGTCTATCAGAACCTTTATCTGGAAACCCAGAGAGCTAAGGAAATAAAATCTGGGGAAGTTAGAAGGAATTATCTCCATCAAGGTCACTGTTCTAGCTAGTTTATCAATCACATTCCCTCATTATTCTTAGCTTGGTGAGGAAGGGAGAAGAAAACTGAGAGTCATGCTTGGATGAATTTCTTCTCTGCAGAATCTGTCCAGAGAGGGCTGAGGATTGAGGTTAGATATCCAAGCCACCTTCCCCAGCCTCATGCCAAGCAGTCAAAAGCTGAGGTGTTGATCTCCATTTTACAGATAACTGGGGCAACCCATGCTATAGATTGA
>NW_007727630.1:318836-320288 GCF_000696425.1 Galeopterus variegatus
AAAAGCTGAGGTGTTGATCTCCATTTTACAGATAACTGGGGCAACCCATGCTATAGATTGAACTTCGCACCCCAAGGTTCATATTTTAGAGGTCTAATTTCCACTGTAACTGGTCAGGGTGGGAAATCCTATCATGGGAATTGAAAGGTGGGGCCTTGAAGAGTCGATTAGATTGTAGGAACATGCCATAGTGGATGGATTAATAATGGTGGTCAGAAGCATGGTTCTGAGGGCTTTAAAAGAAGAGTACGTGAGAGGTTAGTCCCTCTCTGTTCCACCATTTCTCAATCTGATACCCTGCCACCACTGAAGTCATCACCAAAGAACACCTTCACCAGATGTCCTCCCTGGACTTTGGATTTCCAGCCTCTGAAACTATAAGCAATAAATCTCATTTTCTTACAAATCACCCAGTTGCATTTATTTATGTTATAAGCAACAGAAACAAACCAAGACAATTTGTCATTTCAAAGCCTTACAGCCTCTGACGTTGACATCACTTCCCTCATCTTAAAGCTAAGGAAACCATTACCCAGAATTAAGAAACTTGCCCAGAGTTGCACAGTGATAGGAAAGAATTCAAAACTGAATCTGTCTCATATAAAAGCATCTGCTGTTCCCACATTGTACCTCTCAGAAACTGGTCCTTGTCTCCCTGCCTAACTACATGTCCCAATGTCCCACAACTTAGCCTCAGTCATCATTGTTTTCTCTGTTACACTATGTTAATTAGTGTTCAATAAATACCATATGTTCTTTTACATTCCGAAGCTTTTTTTCCACTGCTTCTCCTGCCTTTTAACTTATATCACTCCTGCCATCCTTCAGCTACTCACCTGCTCTGGTCTTGTTTTATTCTAGAAGTCCTCTGCGATCCTTCCAGATGCCTTCCCTCCTCATTGCTCCTGGTATCTCTTAGTTTAACAGTGACACACAGTAAATTTCTGGTTCTATGTCTACCTACTCTCTTAACAGTTTTTAAGCATCTTGGTATTCCCTGAACTAGCAGAGCTCTGTAGTAGTTGCTTAGTGTTTGTGGAATGAAGCTCCCTCTCATTTTCAACCCTTTTAATATCATTAAATACTCATAAAAGTTATTGCAGTTGATCCAGCATTTAATAGCATTGAAGAGCTTAGGATCACCTGCAGAAATGAAGAAACACTGCGACTTCCTCCATCCAATCTTGGATAATCAGACTAAACAATGAGTATCAGCACTGAAGCCTGAGGGATTGATCTTTTTGTGCTTCACTCATCCATTCATTTCCAAAGAAACATAACTGTAAGGTCTATGACAAAACATCTTTCCCTTTTCTGACAGTTGCTATTAAAAGAAATATCCTTTTTTTGAAGAGCTGTCCAAGGTTTTAAAATTCTAAATATATATTTTTATCATGTTTATTGAAGATCTCTTAAAAAAAATAGTCAAACGTGTTTTTCCCCTAAAGTATC
>NW_007727630.1:321366-322657 GCF_000696425.1 Galeopterus variegatus
TATACCTTTTACAATTCATCGTGAGCTTTACAACTCATTTGATTTGAAGTAGGTCACAAAGGCGTGTTAGAGTTTCAAAACTTCATCTGTTATGTGCTTTTTTTGATCAGAAAAGCTTGCTATTTTTAGCACCAAAGGAGACTTTTGGGATGATGTCATGCAGTCCCTTCATTTTATAGATTAAGAGTCTGAGACCTGGGAAGGTTAATTGATTTTCTCAAAGTCCCAGAGCTAGTTAGTGGCAGAGCCAATACCAGACCTATCTTTTTCCTGTCTCAAAGGCTCTCTTTCCACTACACCAAGCCGCCTTCCATCTCTAACTATACAAACCAGACTTCTGAAGTGCATTATTAAAGGATTTTCTGTTCTACTCTCACTGACTGGGTCAACAATAAGATTATTAAATTTTTATATCATGCAGAGCTCTCTAAACTGGGAGATTCTCATCTGCCAGACTTAATCTGCCAAAAATATGCAGAGGGAAGTAATGAGCACACACAGTAGTCACAGAATTAGACACTGAAAGCCATTAGCTGGGCAATCCCTGGTCCAATCTACAGCCAAACTTTTTGTGGTTAAAAAGCATTTCTTACTTTCACTTACACTTCCGTGAAGGCTGCACACAGATAGCCTGGTCTGAACCTGCACAGATCGCTCCTGGAAGTGCCTACACTCTGACATCTGCATAAATGCCAAATGAATCTGCTGTATGATAATGAACACAAAATGAATTAATAATGATATGTGAATCATGAATACAATTTATAGTTCCTCAGACAAAATAGTATCTTTTTTAGCATGCACCTGCTTCAACTACCTCCTTCAGGCCTCAGCAGTCTAAACCTCCCTGAAGTCTGAAGACTCTCTTCTGGCACAGCACCGCCATCTACTGTCGCCTGGTGGTATGGCAGCCTCCCTGAAAGCTTGCATCCACCAGCTTCTGCTCTTTCACATTAGCAAACATATATTTGTTTGTATTTGTTTTAGAAGTCTTTTGCTCTTCAAGGGTGAGCTCTCATGCTTCTTTTAGTTATTTTTGTTATAAATAACTAAAACCTACTCTGGGGCAAAAATACTTGACAGCCTTTGTACCACACACACCGCACCTTCTAAACAGTGTATAATCCCATCTTTAACTCAAAGCAGTTCTTTGTTTAAAATATAGATATAGATATAGTTATCCACACATTTATTTCTGTCTTGCTAATTTAAATATAACTTTATTTCTGAAAGTCCACCAGCTTATCAAACACTCCAAGGCTTTCCTTATTTCCCCCCATGATAAATTCAG
>NW_007727630.1:322812-326195 GCF_000696425.1 Galeopterus variegatus
AAGTCCACCAGCTTATCAAACACTCCAAGGCTTTCCTTATTTCCCCCCATGATAAATTCAGCCATTTCTAAACTCCTTAGACAGACATCATTAAAATAAGTGACATTAGCTTTGTTCTCTCCACTCTGTAATGGTCACTTGCTGTTTGTCGTTCATTGCTTCTCTCTTACCCTCAGCATCTATTCTTTTCTGAAGTGTGCCTGAATTTCTCTTGGTAGAGCAGGGAGATGCTGAGAAAAAATTTACTTTTTGAAAAGATCATGTTGATCTCTCAGTGGAGAAAAGAGCATAAGGGAAGTGTGTAAAGAGAAAGGCCAGTTAGGAAGCTATTGTGGAAATCCAGATCAAAGATAACTGTGCCTTCACCAAGCCTGATAGTGGTGGAGGTACCAAGAAGTGTCAGGATTGGGGATATATTTGGAAGGCTGGGTTAATAAGCATTGCTGATGCATTGACTATGTGATACGAGAATGAGAGAACTCAAAGGTGACATCTCGATTTTTGTCCTGAGCAATTGATTTGGAAAGAAAATCAGGAGTTCTCTTTTAAACATTTTGGATTTGAGATTCTTATTTGACATTCAAAAAAAAGCTGTCTGCTGGTAGGGGCCTCTTAAATATGCTGGATTTCCTTTTAGGAAATTATCCTTTCCCATAATGTGCAATTCAAGTAGGACTATATATTAAAATGTTCAAACTTTATTGTTCATAGGAGTAGAGTTATAAACAAATGTGTTATGTCTGAGACAAAAAAAGCTAAATAAAAAATGAAATATTCGGTTTTCTTGTATGAGAAGTTCAGAAAAACTATGTAAACTCTTCACCCAGTGCTAGAATTTATCTGAAAGCAATGATAAGCTCTTCTAGACACAAACCCCTCTGCCACTCCTGGATTCCTCCTTATGCTTTGCATGCTGTAATTTGGACATGAAAAATTGAAATGAAAACTAACACGATCTTCTCTCTCCTCATCTGTGCAATGCGGGAACTTCACCACCAAATCTCTGAGGGCCTCAGCTCTAACCTCTGATTCTGTGATGGCGCATAAACTAAAATAGACTATGTATTTCTTTGTAACTAGGCCACCCTATTAAAACTCAGTCCATTTATTTTCCAGATTATAGCTTTCATAATCATGTCATCTTTAAAAAGTATTTGCAGAGATTTAGGAAGAAAGAATGCTGTTGCCAGGAAACTAGACTCCTAGAAAGAAATGAGTTAGGCAGTACATAGCAGAAAAATGCAAATAAAAATTCTAGAAAAAATTCTCTATAATCACCATTAAGAATATTCTGTATGTGTCCAAGTTTATTTCTTCCTGGTAAGATACATCATATTTGAATTTTTTAAACTTAATGCTGAGATTAATAAAAGGAAGAGAGTGGCTATCATCTCATTTACGTGATCACATATTAGTCAAATATATCTACAGTGCCTTGTGGAAAAAGTGTGATGCTGGCCTTTCATTAATTCATTGACCACATAGAAAGAGGGAGAAAGGAAAAGAATTGCAAGAGGTGCCGTGATGTGGATTGACCAGATAAAATCTTATAGAAATAGGAAAGTCAGTGTGTACAGAAATAAACTGTAATAGCAAAGATGCTTTAAGAGGAAATTCATTATGACTAGAAAACATTTTTAATTTCATCGTATTATCTGTTTACTATTCATTAAGTCACATACAATTCTAGAAACTTCACTTTGCCCTTCACAGTCTTTTCTGCCATCCCTAGGCACTTCATGCATCCTCTTTTCCCTCCTGTTTCTGAATTCCCTTTCACCTGTCCATCAAACCTCAATTCCACAGATCATAGTGCAATTTTCACTTTTTTTTTTCTTTTCTCCTAGACAGAGGAAACCTGTTCATCTGATCCTTCTCACTGCAATAGAGAAAAGAGAGTTTAACAGCTTTAAAAAAATCTTTTATTTTATATGTCAAAGTTATTTTATTCATACAGTGCATTTTACAGTGCTGACAAAATTCCATCCTATGCATAAAATACTCCATGCACTTCTCTCTGATTTTTGGCATTTTAATCTCTATTAATTTGATTAAGGTTTATGCATATGCACTTAAATGGCCACTCAAAGGAGCAGATGGAGCTAGGACTCACTGGCAAGGAGACATTTCCTAGGAAACGTGTCACCACTTCTTTGTGATCCAACATCAGACACACAAATTCAACTTACAATTGTGCAAGATGTATTCAGAAATGAATTTTCAATTGACTTTATGTTGCATTTCATCTAGTTTGTCACTATCTTTATATATTAATGGAAAAAATAAATGGTAGAGGATTCCAGCAATTTCTTCAGTATATAAAAGAAAATATAACATAACTATCAGGTCTTTGTGAGAAACTGCTATTTATACCCCTTGCTCTTTCTATAGTATTAGACTGTTTAGTTGAGCATATGGTCACCTAGAATAAAGACTACATTTCCTGGTATTCCATATGACTAAATTCCGGGTAATGGGATGTAAGGCAAGTGGCAGGTTAACATTCCAGATGTGCACTAAAAGGTGGCCTGCTCCCTCACTTCATTACTGGCTGCTGCAAATAAATCATAGTGAACCATCTTGAGCTCTGCAGGTCAATGCCACCCCTTGGAAATGGCATAGCAAAAAGACAGAAGGATCCTGGGCCTCCGATGNGTCAATGCCACCCCTTGGAAATGGCATAGCAAAAAGACAGAAGGATCCTGGGCCTCCGATGACTCCTTAGAGCAAAACCATCACACCAGCTCAACTTTTATAGAAATGCAAAATGAACTTCTACCTTGCTTAAGTGAATTTTATTCTGGGTCTCTTTTTCAGGTAGCAATTCTGTATCCTAATAAATACAATGTCTATTTCTGCAGGCAAAGATATACCTCCCCAAAACTCTTTTTGTGAGTGCTATCAGAAGGGGGTTACATTTTAAAGTAAAACAAGTGGATCTTAACACTTCAATATACTAAATAAAGAGCCAGCAAGGTCATTCTAGGATGTGAAATGATGACTTGTTTTGTGATGTTAATACGTACTCTGAGTCACTCACTGCAAGATACTACCAGAACTAGGTAAAATCCCTTATACTTGGTGCTCTGGAAAGATAAAATTGATAGAGTTGATTTAAAAATATTCACAATAATGAACTCATAGTTTCACATAAAGGATTTTTATTCATCATTGTCTATGTGTAAACTCTATATTTACCTGTACATATTTGACTAAAGGAGGATAATGTTGGTGCCTAACCCATAGAGTTACAAGAATCGAACAAAATAATGTGTAGAAGCCCTTAGCAAATGTCTGCATAGAAAAATCATTCAAAGTTTGTTTGCTAGAGTAATTGTTGGTATTATTGTTATTATTATTACTATTATTGTATAGTGTGTGTG
>NW_007727630.1:327409-328604 GCF_000696425.1 Galeopterus variegatus
GTGGAATAAAAGGGCAAACATTACCCTAAACCCACAGGTTGACTCTCAATCTTGAGATGAACTATTTGGGACTTCTGAAACAGTCCAAGTCATCAGAAATTTTGAAAACAAATCATATATGACATGGTGCTATTTCCAGAACTATCAGATTGATTTTATCATCTACATTTCATATCTTTTAATATATCTGCCAAGAACTTGTGTGGTTAGGAAAATTATAACAGAAAACTTAAACAAGAATAAGAACAGAGATTTGAGAACAATTTAGTCAGTACAGAAAATAGTAAAAGTAACTCCGAAATAATTTTACTCCTACCCTGTCCATGCAAATTACCTCCACCTCTATTGTGCAGAATGGCAATTGATATCTAGGTATCAGCAGCAGAAAAGCTTTGAGAAACATTCCTATTAAGAGTCTCAGTTATGATCAGAATATGTGATAAATTCCTTATTTTATTTTTAATCTAATGTTTTTATTTTATTTTTCTATAATCCCCCCACATGTTCCAAAAATTGAACAAATGTTTAAACAATATTTGGAAGGGATAGGGGTTCTAGAATTATACATAAGGTAGAGCAAAATAGACATTTGCCTTGTCTCACTCCCAGGAGTGATAATAAACTCATACCACTGATAATAAAAAGTATAAAATGATCAGAGCAGAGGGAACAAAATTGTGGAAGGATTCATGCCCAGGAGATTATAAGAAATTGAAATTTATTAAAGACAGAGAGAGAGTAGAATAGTGATGACTAATGCAGCTAGTTAATAAAAGTGAAAGATCGGAGAGGCCTAGAGCAAAGAAGAAAGCTCCTGAGCTTTGCAGAACCCTGGGGAGGTAGGACACTCTGTAGGACTATGTGCAATTCAAATTGATAGTAAGCCAGGGGCCCAGAAACAGTGAGATTAACTGAAAGACGAAGGATGAAAGTGTGACTTCCCCATCCCAATCTTCATATGCAGAGAATCCAAAGAGCCAGGCACCCAGGAAACATACACGACACAACAAAAACAACAATTACCACAAGAAAAACAGGCAAAGAAACCATGGAGAAGGGCACCAGAAAATTCAATGGGTTTGCTGGCACAGAAGAACAAAACCTAATGGCCAACACCCAACCCCCTTAAAAGCCAGTTGACAAGCTCCTTCCACTTACAAATATATAGAGCTTTTGTATATTAAGGTTTTTATGT
>NW_007727630.1:329367-338966 GCF_000696425.1 Galeopterus variegatus
TTACTAAAAATAATTTATCCATGGAAACAAAGACATCAGAAGTAGCCATAGTAATGACTTTGATGTCTCCTAATACCTCCAAATGTGATTATTTCCCACTGTGGCAGATCCTGTGAATGCGACAATGAATAAGATATGGCCTTGACTTGCAAAAAGTATATCTTCTAGGAGAGGAACCAGACCCAGAAGTGCTGCAACAGGGATATGCCATGTGATATGGGAAATGGAGAAGAGGAGGCTTGACCCTCACATGGCAGAGCTGGGGGCAGGGAGGCTCAGGGACTGGGATGATTAGGAAACTGAGCATTTCAGAGTTCCTCCTTGGAGTGACAGCATAGAGACTAAAATTTTAAAAATAAACAAAGCTTAGGAAAAATACTTTTAGCTTCTTGAGACAGAATGAAGAAATTGTGAAATAAAGCCAGAATTTAATAACATGATACAGTGGCTCCAAATTAATATTCATATTGTACCGGAAGAACACTTTCAACAAGAGAAATGAATGTCTTTTTTCTATATGTTTCTATTGTGACATTGTGATTCCCTTTACCGTTTTCTTTATGACTTCTCATTTATCTAGACCATAATACTTTGAACAAAGAAGTCATGTGATATATATTTGCAGAATTGCTGAATTAATTAATAAGTTAGCTAATCAACTTAAAAATCAGTCTATCAATAATTTAATAATTTCAATATGTTCTTTATGAACAAACTTTGTCTAAGTGTCTTTAATCATTGCTGCTATATTTGCCTCCTTGGTTAAATTAACCACCTTTTTCAAAATCTTGCCTTTAAAGTACTTCAAATCCATATACACTGAAGAAAGAATTGTCTGTATTATTATTGTACATAGTATTGTGCAATAGCAACTGCAAATAAACTCTCAGTCGTCACTGAAGACCTTTCATCTTACCAAAACTTACTATTAATACACAGTGTTTACAGCTTAGGAAAAATTTTACATAACTGTATTTTAGATTTTCTTCAAGAGTTTCATTAATACATAATTACCATTTATAGAGCACTTGCTATGCTACAAACACAAGGCTATGTACCTCATTTACATGATCTGAATCTTCCTTGAAACAACAGTATAAGGTAAGAATTTTCAGTCCCATTTTTCAGATAATAAACTGAATTTTAATTGGGTTAAATTACCTAGCCAAGGTCATGAGCATGAAAGTAATAGGACTGGGATTTGTGATCAGAGTCACTGTCTGACACTTGAAACTTATTTCCCTAAGTTTATTATTCATTTGATGTGCCTTAGGCAATGTATATGCGATTGTCCTATGTTGTTAGCAGCATCTAATTATGAATATAAGCTTAAAAAACAACGTGCTTTGAAATGCACACAGAGAATCTATTTACTCAGACAAATAGTTCGTTAGTGTCATCGCTGACAGCTCTCCTTTCTCCTCACAGCACCAAGATTGTCAGTCAGATGGAATGCTTCCATTTACACCTGCATCCCATTATTTGAATAATATCCATGCAAGTTCTACTCTTACCATTTCAATTTATAGGAGCTAGTACCACGTCACTGATGTGTGTAGGTGGTTCAGATATTTGAAGGGAAAAATATAATTAGGAAAATAGAATATATTTTATTCCTGAAACCTAAAGTTGCTCTAGTTTGTATTATAAATTATATTTTGCTAACATATACAATCTTTTAAGAGGAATGAATATTCAGTGTCCCACTTAGGAAAAGGTTGGAGATAAATAAAGAATTTGTTGCAACATGATTTTTGATATGTTACACAATCCATTTTTTCCTCCTGGAATCCAGTGATATGAAAAGCTTGGATGGCACACTTTGCTTATATGTCAGGCTTAGTCCTGCTGCTCAATGACATGACAGTAAAGGCTCCTTTGTATTTTCAGTTATATTACTAATTCACAAATATATTCATATTAACATCAAGTTCAAATATAGGACATTTCCATAATTGCAATTTTATATTTTAAAAGAAATGAACTCTGTTGTTTTTTTTTTTTTAGTAAGTCATTACATTGTTATTTTCTCTGATCATTCTTCAGCATGACGTTTTATAGTGTTTTCACCAGCAGCAGGCACCCAACGCACCAGGTGCTAAAGCAAACTCTCCACTTCACACTGCCACCAGCTGGATGAAGATCATGTTTCCTCTCAACAATATCTCTACGAATCTCTTCTTTCTTCTGCTTCTTTATAAGAATCCCTGGTACTTCATAGTATGTACGGGGCTACAGGTCTGAGTGAAATCATATTTTCCATTCAGTAACAGAATCTCCTTCAGAAAGGTACACAAGAGTTTTATAACACACGCTCCCTAGAGAGATAGTAAAAGTAGGTCCCATTTACTTTCTTGTCTATGACACTCTCAAAACTCAGCCTGATGAAAGGAGCAGTCAAATGTGCACCTTCTCTCTCTATCTTTCTTAGACATATAAACACACACGTACATTCCCTTCTCTCTCTCTCTTTCTCTCTCTCTCTCTCTCTCTCTCTCTCTCTCTCTCTTCCTCCTTCTCTTTTTATTAACCTTACATTTTCAAACAGCTGAGGAAAATCAGCTTAAATATAAACATCTCAGATTCAGACCTGTTTTCAGAATCTGCTTAAAACATTGGCTTTTGAAAACACAATAGCCACATGTAAAAAGTTCAGCCAATAAGCTGGTTCACCAGTCACATGATTTGAGTCATAATGTCCTACAAAATATCTACTTTAGAACAAATGATCTTTTTGAGCACAGCCTGGCTTCCAGGCTACTGAACTTCATAACGCAGCACAATTTAATATTTGATGAAAACTTAAAAGTCTTCGAAATTAATAAATACAGCTGCCCATGACTGTTTCTACTCAAAAATTCAGTAGATGGACATTTATGCAATTTAATTCAAGTGGCCCTAAGGAAACTAGCTGCCCAAAGATATTACTTCCTACTGGCCATTGACATTTTTCCTGAAATTTCTCCTTTTACCCTTTGAGCTAAACCACTATGCTCTCCAAAAGTTTCTGCTCACATGTATTTGTATCTCATGACCCAGGACGTATTAGGAATTTCTAATGTATTTATCTAATATCATCATGGAGACTTATCAGGACACAAATTAGATGAGATGCAAATCAGGAATATTTTAACTGACAAAAGTTTGAAAGTTTCCAAACTCTACTTTGAGAGTGCTTGCCCAATATATATTATGTAATATAAAATGGGCTTCCCTGTTAGAACGGGGGTTGGAAGAATGAGATGCATCCAACAGGTCCCCTGAGAAAACAGACACCAAAATGGTAAGTTCTAATAATGAAGTTTATCTCATTCATGGTTTATTGGCCTCCAGAATGTTTAGACTCACAATTCACTACATAATATCAGAATTCTGTAAAAGGTACCCGAAGAAGACTGTTTTCTTTGTGATCCACAGAAGTGTCTAATTTCTAAGCAAAGCATCAAAAATGGTACCAGAGGCTTAGAACACTGCAGCCCCCAGTGTATGTAAGTCAGAAATTTTCAATTTTTTTCCTACTGTGGGTACTGCAAGAGGAGTTAAATCCACTTTCTCTCTATCTATCCATCTGTAAAATTGCTATTCTGATTATTAAACATTTCTAACATCTTCACAATGTCCTAAGCACTGAATATAACATGAATGAAGACATTGTCTGTGCCCTCTAGGAGCATAATGAAGCTTACAGCCTACTTCTAGGAATGTCTTGGGGATTGAAATACTATTTTAAAGTGCCAACAGCTACTTAGAAGAAATGTGCTGTGTAATTACAAATATTATTATAGATGAATGGACATGTTTCATTAAACACTAGCGTTGGTTACCAAGGGAGCTTTGTGGAATCTTCTTCCCTGGAGACCTTTAAAAAAAAAGACAAAAATACTGAGAAGTTAGATATACATCTGCCTGGGATGGTTTAGGTGGAGCTGTGCCTAGCACAAATTGGGAGAGTTACAGAGGGAAAAATCAAATGAACTCTCAAACGACCAGCATTAATATCATTTAAAGAGGAGGGTTGAAAAGAGATGAACTAAATAAACAAAGAAATTAAAAAGCAGAGAGTCATAGGCTCCAAGTTAGTTAGGAATTAGAAAATAAAGAACTATTCAGCTTTAACAGATGAGTATTTATTTAACTAACTGCCAGGTATCCTTCACCATTTGTGTTTCTGAAACATTCTGAATATTTTTAAGGGTGAACTCACCATGTTAAAAAATGATATGGAGCTAAACTTCTCATTAATGAACCCTAATGAGTTGGTTAAATAAGATAAACTCACTAATAATAGGAATCTGAATATTCTAAAAATGGGGTATTCTGAATTGACACTTTTATAATTAATTCCTGAAAGTCCCTAATCAATTATTTTCTTCATTTAAGACATTTTGGTCAAAATATTTCTACAGTCTATTGCAGCCTTCCCTTCCTGAGCAAACCCAGTAATATATATATATATTTCCTATGCTAATAGCAGTCCTGGGAAAAATTGGGTTTTTTTTTTTTTTACAATGACTGACTCAAAGACATTTTTCTGCAGATTCAAAAACAAATCCACTCAAAGACATACTTACTTGGAAACAACCCAGTGAAAATGCTCAAATGTATTAAGAAAGTCCTTGATGAGAGCTTATTTGGGGGTTGTTTCTTTCTCACAAAATCTTAATAAAAGATGAGCAAGTGTGTGACCTTCGGAGAAGGATAACAGGACTACCTGTTGGCAGAATTAATTACTGACTCAAAAGCTGTGAAATAGCCTTCAACTGAGTTATTTTCACAGTCTCTAGAAACTCTTCTTCCTTGGCATTATCACTGTGGCAAGTTGACAGGCGTGTTTAAAACGTTATCTATTACTTCTGCATCACAAGTACAGTGGACGAGGTCAATCGCCTTGTCATTCTCAGCCCACTCCTCTGTCTGACTTGGAAGATGTGTGCTTAGGTCAGAAGAGCTCTGTTTTCCAAAGCAGGAAACCTGGATATTAGAATTATGTTTTGTAGCCTTGAAAGTAACATTACTTCTCTGGATCTCAATTTCTTCATGTAAAATATAAAAGGATTGAATACGGTAATTATTTAGGTTCCTTCCATTGTAGATATATAATTATATGGTACCCCATATTTTTGCACAATATTAAAGGAAAACAAAGTTTCTTGTTGCTAGTTTCTTCTTCCATGAGGGTCTCATAGCACTTTGCAGGTATCTCCGTCAAAGCCTTTATCATATTTCAAGGTAGCAAAATGCACATACCAGAGGTAAATTGTATTGAATCCAGGCCACAGATATATTTGTTTAGCCTCCGCGTTAAAAATACACACACACACACACACACACACACACACACACACATCTGGTTTATAATTCTTTTAAAAAAAAAGGGGGGGGGGGATAATTGACATAAAGACCAGATTTGGGCTTCTGTTGATGAAGCAAAAGAGCTAAGCCAGATAATTGTTGTCATCTTCACTTGTGACATGTGCTCTGTAATTTCATATTCAACCCACTGCACTCAATTTTGTCTTCTGCCTGTCCCTGTACACATTTGAATTTGTGAATGCAGGACTATGAGTTTCTCTCCTCCACTAAACAGTGGACTTTCTCAGAGAAGAGAATTTATCTTGACTCTCTGTGGTAGGCACAGTTAGCTGCCCAGCAATTATGCATTTTGTGCTTCTTTAAAAAGAAAACCCCAATTTTATTGTGTACAATATGTCCTGATTAAATACTTCTCTAGGCTACGTGGTATCTTGTGAAGTTTAATCCAATGAGTGGAAGAGAAAATCAACTGGTTGGTTATTTCAGGGGAGTTATTTCTCTACCTAATTAATACACACACACACACACACACATGCACACACACACACACACACACACACAATCTCTCAACTGGCCCACACATAAATCATTCATACTTTATATTTCCCTCATCCTTTTTTTTATTCATTATACATATTCATGGGGTACAAAACTGACCATCACCACTTGTGCACAAGATGTGATGGCCAGATCAATGTCCATTACCATCAATCGTGATTATTTCCGGTGGTGTCACACACCAATTAATCCCCGACCTCGCTCCAGCTCCCCTCCTACTTCACTCCACTCCACAGCCCTAGGTGTGCTCTCGCCCTCTGCAAGTCCAACGCACCACTTTGGTCTTTCCTTTCTTCTCTCTCTCTTAGCTCCCACTTATGAGTGAGCACATGCAGTATTTTTCCCTCTGTGCCTGGTTTATTTCACTCAACATAATTTTCTAGAAGCTTATCCATGTTGCTGTGAATGGCAGAATTTCTTTCTTTTTTATGGCAGAGTAGTAGCCTATGGCATATATGTACCAAATTTTTCTTATCCAGTCATCTGTTGATGGACATTTAGGTTGGTTCCATATCTTGGCTACTGTAAACAGAGCTGTGATGAGCATGGGAGTATCCCTTCAACATGATGATTTCCATTCCTTTGGGTATATACCCAGAAGTGGGATTGCTGGATTGTGTGGTAGATCTATCTGTAGTTGCTTGAGAAACCTCCATACTGTTTTCCATAATGATTGTAGTAATTTATAGTCCCACCAACAATGTAGTAGTGTTCCCTTCTCTCCACATTCTCACTAGCATTTGTTATTCTGTCTTTTTGATTATAGCTAGTCTAACCGGGGTGGTTTTAACTCGTCTAACTCAATGTGGTTTTAATTTGCATATCCCTGATAATTAGTGATGCTGAGCACTTTTTAAAGTGCCTGTTGGCCATTTGTATGTCTTCCTTAGAAAAATGTCTATTCAGCTTTGTTGCCCATTTTTTAATTGGGTTATTTGGTTTTTTACTGTGTAATCACTTGAGTTCCTTGTATATTCTGGATATTAATCCCGTCAGTGGCAGGGCAGCATGAGGTTCTGCCTTCTTCAAAGGTAGGGTGGGAGTCTAGAAGAATGAGTGGCCCGTTTTCCTCTATTTTCCTCATCTTCTTATGTGACAGTCTGATGCAAAGCTTATTGAGATGGTAGCCATGTTACAACTCTGGGGACAAAAGTCATATACTAAGATGGCAATAGAAAAGACAAAAGGAAGATTGGTTTCTGATTGCATCCTTGAGCAACTGACCCAGTCCTTGACTGTCATCATGTTGATGAGAAAAATTAACTCCTATACAACTGAGATACCACAAGTAAGTATGGGTGTTCTGTTTATTAACGCCAGTTGCACCTCTAACAACTATAACTTCATTGAATCCCGAGTACCTGCTTCATGGAAGATAGCTGGTTATTGATACTTTTATAGTAGAAATAATACCAGTAACAATAACTTACAATAGCTTAATATAACTAGGTACCATGCTACAAGTTTTACATCATTTATTTCTCACATAACCTTACAAGACAGGAAACATTATCCCCAATATACACATGAAGCATGGAGAAGGTAAATATTTTGCACTAGGTTAAATCATTCTGTGGGATAAATGATGAATATTTTATCTAAGTTTGAAATAAAGCCAAATTCACATATCCAAAAGTACAAACACGTGACTCAACTGTGTGGATCCAAGAAGATAAGTTGCCATTCCAAAGAAAATTAATATATGTATATGAGTGCAAATATAAGCTGGGTTCTCAGAATATTTCTAGCATTCCTATACTGTTCCCTAAATAGTCTGCTCTCCCATTCTCAGATTGGGAAATTTCACATTTTCAACTATTTTCTCAAACTATCAACATCACTCTGCACCATCCCTGACTCCACCGAGTAAACACAAGGCTGCTTGCATTTGTTTTATGACCTACTCTGACTTTCTGACTTTTTAATTGATAAATTACCCCTATTATCACCTAAGGTCTAACTCTCCAATAGTGGTTCAAATTTTTTTTCTAAACTGCAATCTGAAGACTTTTCTCCTATAGTGGTATGATCCCTTTCTTATATGATCAATTTTCACCTCCTGCAGAATACAGATGTGTTCCTTTCACTTGTAATTATAAGAAATTTCCTTGATCCCTCCCATCTCTTTCCAGTTACTGAACCAAAGTTGTTGACTACACTGGCATTACCTACTTCCTCTCCTTGCATTCTGTCTTCAAACCTTTCTATTTTTTTTTAATTCTTCAGTTTATTGCAAATGTATCTTTTTAAAAAAACAAGTCAGCCCTGATATTGAAGCTATAATACAATTTTTTGCTTATTGGCACTAAAACTGTAAAGCATAATGAAGAACATCTTATTTAAATAAAAAGAGGATAATATTTCATTGGGCAATAAATCCAACATTTATTTTCTCTCCATATCTACATTCAATGGTATATTTTATAGGCTAGCTTCTAAACAGATGCAAATTTTTAAAAAATGATGAAAGCCATGTTTTTCTCAGGAATATTATTGTTTGCATACCATGTAGGTTGATAGCAGATACTCGTTTGCCAAGATTCAGATGGCAAAATGCTAAATCGTGAGCTCAGTATTGTCCAGCCAGTTTTTCTTCCTTGCCCTGGAGATTCTAGTGCTATGTGCTATTGACAGACCACCTTGTAGCCCCCACTTCTCTTCTCACATTGAATCCATTATGGTAAAACATTCATGTCCTTAAGATGCAAAGCCTAGCAAATCTTGCCCTGGAGATTCTAGTGCTATGTGCTATTGACAGACCACCTTGTAGCCCCCACTTCCCTTCTCACATTGAATCCATTATGGTAAAACATTCATGTCCTTAAGATGCAAAGCCTAGCAAAAAGCCTCCCCCAAATCCACCAGATATCACAGTGCTCTGTATGATAAATTCTATTGCTTCTTCTATTATATTGCTGATTTCAGGTGCTGCTTTATTTGCTCATTTCTTAATCTGTGTTTTTGTTTTGTTTACATCTTTTTCCACTCTCTTCCAGTCAATCTGCATATCGCCATTGTGATTGGCAATCTGAAGAAGAAAATCACCACCCACCGCAGTTGCTGCAAGTTTTCCAACTTCCTGGAACAAAAACCCCTCACACCTTGCAAAACTAACAAGTTCTTCTTTGAGGCTTACAGAGTTCCAAGACAGATGTCTGGAGATTGATCATGGGCACCAGCAAGGAAGACATCAATAAAACTATGCAGATTCTACCCCAAATCAAATCAAAGTTCTGCAGAATCTTAAGATTACATCAAGGACGAGAGCACAAGTCAGACAGTGCCTTGATGAGAATTTGCACCTGGGTTTGCACCTGGCCCCTTACACGTAGCCCCCACAGCCCACATCTCCCCCTCCTGCTTTCCATTCTCTCTTCAACCCTTTTTATTTAGTCTTTTGTCCCCATCATATCTCTGAAAATGTTTTTGTCAAGATAAAAGCAACTTCTGATTTGACAAATCCAATGGTCAGTTATCAGGCCTCATGTCCCCTCATCAGGATTTGACACAGTTGATGCCTCCTCATTATTTAAATTTATTTTTAAAATTTATTTAAATTGATTTATTTAACAAATAGCAATTGTGCATATATACAGGGATATAATGTGACGTTTTGGTGTATTATACATGATAAAAAATTCAATCAAGATAATTGACACATCCATCACCTCACAAAATTATTTTCTGTGTGTGTGGTGAGAGTGTGTTAAAGTTATATTATTTTAGCA
>NW_007727630.1:340082-343856 GCF_000696425.1 Galeopterus variegatus
ACTAATTATCATTGGTCTTTTTGATAATAGCCATTCCAATAGCTGTGAAGTGATATCTCATTGTGGTTTTAATTTGAATTTCTCTGATGATTAGCGATGTTAAGATTTTTTTTTTTAATTTTATTTTATTTTGTCAATATACAATGTGGTTGATTATTGTGGCCCATTACCAAAACCTCCTTCCCCCCACCCTCCTCCCCTCCCTCTCAACAACCTCATATCTGTTTGCTTGTTGTACCAACTTCAAGGAATTATGCATAAATTAATGAATTATTGATACCTTATCATTACTATTAATATAAACAAATATAATGCACTATAACTTAGACCTACATATCAACATTGTATAGAATTCAATAATTCCAAGTTTGTACACAAACATATTAGCTATTCTTTCCTCACCTTATTGTCCTTTAATTTCATTTTTTAAATTATCTGTAATTCTCTATTTCTCCCTTTAATATTCTTGTCTAACTTATATTCTTCTTCTTAGGATTCACACTTAATTATATATATTCCAGTCTTAGATTCTTAGGGTCTATTTCAGTAGAGATCAATGTTCATATTACAGGAATTTACCCTCTCACAGCCTAACTTGCCATGTACTAAAATTACAGTACAACTCTCCTCAAGGGGATATGAGGTATTGTTTAGTATTCCTTTTAAAGTGACACTACTTACAGCAATATCATATCTTTCGAGATACTAGAAGATTCAAACTCAGTTTTCCCTTACACTAATTGGCCTCTTATGCTGCAGTATATTTATGCACATACAGAATTTCCTTAAACATTAATGTGGAATTTTAAATATCCTCCAGAGGCTATCTTTGCTTTTCCCTCTTACTATATTCTGGCATTTTTGCTTTGTTCTCTCCAATTTCTATTTTTTTTTTTTTAATTCAGATTGACTCTCCTGAATATTTCCAAAGTCTTCTGATGTCTACCATCTTGTCTGTCTTTTCTCTTCTCCATAGAAGATGGATGTTTCCTTCAATGTTTGTGTTCTCTTTCCATCTTTGAGGATTGATTTTATAGTAATTAAAAGCAAAATACTGTGTTCTTTTCTTCCGATTACTAAATCAACCAGTCACACTGTCTTTGGTTCTTGGTTGTTTTACAAAGTTTCTCTCAAAGCCTTTGTTTTTAAAGAAAGACAAATATTCAAGAAAAAGTAAAGAATTCCTACAGAAACTTATCCAAGGTTCCTCACCTGAACAATGAATGACAATACAGAATACGATGGAGTTACTATTTTTTCAGTTACCCAAAGTTATTATATAACTTGTACTAGTCTAGCTGCATAGGAGAGAAGTTAATGAATAGACATGTTGAATGTTTAGGGCATTAGTACCCATTTAATTTTCTCACAGGTTTTCCGTGTTGAAAAACATTTCTTTCCTTATTTTTATTAGTATATCTTTCTAATCATTGAGTTAGAAGAAAATTCAGAAAGAACAACAAAACTACTCATCTTTGCACATATCTTTTGTAATTATTTCGATCAATGTGTCAATACAGAAAGGAATATTTTTATCTAATTTTTAAAGATTGTGTGTTTACACACACAATTGAGTTGAAAATTCTTCTTACTGAATTTTTTTTTTTTACAAAAATCATGACCATTGATAGAAATGACATATTCCTATTATTAATTCCAATAGAAATATAATGTTGGACACATACAGGCCACATATCTTTGAGGATTGATTTTAAATTTTTAAATCAATTTTAAAGTTTTAATTTAAAAATTTTTAATTTTAAATTTTTGGATAGTCGCATTAACAAAAGTAAAACACAACAGATAAAATTAATTATATAGCTTTAATTTTTTAAAATTAATTGTATATCTTTACTATAAATAGCCATGATGCCATCATTTAAAACTGACTGCGATAGTTTACATTCTTTTTTTAGCATACTAAGTCTTTAAAATCCAGTGTGTATTTTACCTATACAACCCATCTCAATTCAAACATTTTAAGTGCCCAATATGTGGTTAGTGGTTACTCTGTAGGACACCACAACTCTTCAGTGAGAATGTGATTAGAAAAGTGAATTTATTGTTTCCTTAGTGCTATAGATTGAATGTTACCCCCAAAATCACTTGAAGCTTGACTTCAATTGTGGTAGTATTAAGAGAGTGGGAAATTTAGATACGTTAATTTGAAAGGTGGGGCCTGTAAGAAGTGATTAGTCTGTAAATGGATTGATCCATTCATGGAGTACTGGGTGTGGTTCTGATGGTTTTAAAGGCATTGCAAGTGAGAAGGTTAACTCTCTCTTGTTCAAGCCACTCACCATGTGATACCCTGTAGAGCCACCATCTGGAACACGGCCTTCACCAGATGTGTTCCCTAGACTTTGAACTTCACAGCCTGCAAACTGCAAGAAAAAAATTGTATTTCCTTATAAATTACCCAGTTTCAGTTATTCTGTTATAAGCAATAGAAACGGGCTAATACACTCAGCAATCACTTATTATCTAACATCACAACATATGTGGCTTAAATAGTACTATATTCTGACATATATTATACAGTAGTATATAGATGGTGTTTTTAGGTATGTGGATTGGTGTGAGTGTATGTATGTGTGTATACGAGGGTACTTCAAAAAGTTTGTGGAAAAATACAACTAAAAGATAACACAAATCTTTCCATAAACTTTTTGAAGTGTCATTGTATACACATATACTTTTATATGTGTGTTTATGTAGGTACATATATGTACCTGCATATGCATTACATACTCAGGAATGCAAACTAAAATTCATATAGTACACAATCTAAAAATGCAGCAATTAAAATATTTTTAAAAAGGAAAGAAAACATGCAATCAATCTAGTTAATGCTAAAAGAAAAGTAATGGCTGTGTTGGTATTATTAAGATATATAGTATGTTGACTTTCATCACAATGTTGACTTTTTAAAAATTTTACAAGAGTTAATTTAACCATTTGTGAATTTTTTCTTATGTGATGATATTAGACCACTAATTTTAACCACAGACATTTCATGTTCACCTTCCTCAGGACATTAGGCACATGTCTGGAGCCATCCTCAATCATCAAGTACATCCTCAAGGAGTACTTACTGACATCTAGCTGGTCAAGGTCAGGGACACTGCTGAATATCCTACAATGCCCTATACAGGGCCCTGTTAACAGGGGAAGTTAAAAACAAAAAATTATGTAGCCCAAAATATCAATAGTGCTGAGATTAAAACACCCTGGTTTAGACCCAATGTGCTCCATAAGTCAAAATTCCAATATTTTATAACCATCATTTGAAATGTGAGATCACAAGCTCAGAGATTGTAAGTAATTTGCCAAAAGTTGCAAGAGCATTTGAGTGGCCATTGGGCTGGATCACAGACGACTCTGCCCCGTCCTGTGCAGGTCATTGAGTCAGGTAGTTGAAAAAGGATTCTGGTGGCCAATAACAGGATAGACATGCTTTATTCCAGACATGAGCTCTGCTGCCAGCGGTTCGAAGTCATTGTCTTATATACTGAAAGTACGCAACAATAGCAATGAGCCAAGGAGTATACGGGCGTGCATGTGCAGTCACACCACTCTTAGGTAATTTGTTTACAATGGGTGTGCTGAATCATACCCAGCTGGATATGAAGGCGAGGGGGCCTGACTACACTGACTTCATTTGGGCGTGCATGTGCAGTCACACCACTCTTAGGTAATTTGTTTACAATGGATGTGCTGAATCATACCCAGCTGGATATGAAGGCGAGGGGGCCTGACTACACTGACTTCATT
>NW_007727630.1:344467-345997 GCF_000696425.1 Galeopterus variegatus
AGGCGTGCATGTGCAGTCACACCACTCTTAGGTAATTTGTTTACAATGGGTGTGCTGAATCATACCCAGCTGGATATGAAGGCGAGGGGGCCTGACTACACTGACTTCATTTTCCTTACAGTGGCAGAGACAGAGTCAAACCCAGGTGGGCCTGAAACGGATCTAGAGTTCTTAACACTACTCCATTGAACAGTACCATCCGTAGTCCCTATGTTGAAGGTCATGGTTGTTTTGTTTTGTTTCGATTTGATTTGTTTTTAATTTTCAGTCCTTCACAAACCTTTAGTTCTGTGAAATCTCAAAAAAAAAAAAAAAAGAAATTGTTTGCTAAATAAAATGTAAACAGAAAAAATTCAAAATACAGCTCCCCCAAATGTTTATTGTTAGAAGCAACAAAATATATTAACCTGTTTAATAGACAATAGTAGCCTATTCATTGAGACTTCTCAATTTTTATTCTTTACTCTCAATTTCTGTCCTTCTCTTGTTGCTGATCTGCAGAAATTTCAGAGATATGATAAGTTTCAGACTGAGATTTGAGTTTATTTGCATTGAGTTTATTTGCATTGCAATAAACCACACTGGAAATCACATTATGTCTTTAATTAACAACAAATTTTAAAAATTATCAGATCAACTTTAGTTTTTATTATCAAACCTCTGTTTTATTTCTAAGCAGTATTCCTCAATTCATTCAAAATATTAATTTTCTCCTCGAAAACAAAACTATGGGGGGGAGGAGTGAGGAATAAAAGACTTATGTGTACATCCACATTAGTCATTACTGCAACATCTAAGATGTAAGATTTTCAAAAGGATTTGTCCTTTTCTGGAAGCATAAAATCTTAAAAGAAAGAGCAAAGGGGGCTTGTAAAACATAATTTGCTTTAAAAATGGAACAGCTCTGAACAGAACTTCTAAAGGAGAAACAATTACCTATAACCAGTAAAGCAATGCTAATTTTTAATTACATTGTGGGTGCTTTGTTTTTACATGTTTTTCTACTTAGCAGCACTAAATTTCATTTAGCTGTAGTCTCAACATTCTTTTGTTTTGGAGATTCAGTTTGTACCCATTAATTTTACTGTCATGGTAGAAATATAGCCATTAATACCAGATAAGATTCAATGAGAAGCTTTATACAACATGCTCAGGTTGTTTCTGCAAAATTGCCAAACTTCCTCAGAATCATCTGCTGGCACTATCAAAACCATTAAATCAATATTATTTGGACATATAAAAGTCATTTGATTTTTTGAATATTTTGAAAAGAGATTAGGTTCTCTGATGGATGATTGTGCTAGACTGAATTGTACCCACCCCCCAAATCCATATGTTGAAGTCCTAACCCCTAGTACTTCAGAATGTGACTGTGTATAGACACAGTGCCTTTAAAGAGATAATTAAGGTAAAACAGAGTCAAAAGGGTGAGCCCTTATTCAATATGACTGGTTTCCTTATAAGAAAAGATTAGGGCCGGCCCGGTGGCGCACTGGATAAGTGCGCCGCTTGGGAAGCACGGCGGCGCTC
>NW_007727630.1:346987-349258 GCF_000696425.1 Galeopterus variegatus
GTTGCGATCCGTTGCCGGACATGGAAAAAGACAAAAGACAAAAAAAAAAAAAAAAGAAAAGAAAAGATTAAAACACTGACATGTACATATTCAGAAGAAAAGTCTTGGGAACTAGAGAGAGAGGCCTCAGAAGAAAGCAAAGCTGCCAACAACTTGATCTTGAGCTACTATCCTCCAGAACCGTGAGAAAATAGATTTATGTTGTCTAAGCCACCCACTCTCTGGTATTTTGTTATGGCAGCCCTCGCAAATTAATACAATGCTTGAAAAACCTTTACTAAGTGTTAAAGAAAACATTAATGCTCAAGTTACTAGTTTCCTTATATTAGGAAAACATTGACAGTGGGTTAAACCTGGTCTTGTGCATCATCAATCAAAGCCACTAAGTGCACAGAGGATATAATGAGAAAAAATACTAAGTGTTAATTAAATACTAAATATCATTTAACATATTAAATATATTTTAAGGTGCGTTGTCAACATGGATCACTTCACTGATTCAAGTAATTCTCATTGAGAAAACATTGAACCCAAAATAGCACTCAACAAATTCAGATAAAATATGTAAAGTGAACAGTAAGTTCGGCAAGGAAACGTTTGCCTGAATAAGATGAACAGTGTAAACAACTGCAATTGTATGATTTTCATGAAACATTCAGTGATAACAAGCAAGGATGAAGTTAAATAATGCATTGATTGAATTAAAATAATTTATCATCAATTGAATCTACTTTTTAATAAACTATTTTTCATACTTGCAGTGATTGAGTATTTTAAAAATGTTTATTTGCTATCTNTAATAAACTATTTTTCATACTTGCAGTGATTGAGTATTTTAAAAATGTTTATTTGCTATCTTAATTTAACTCTATGGTGTTAAATTTGACAAAACACTCTTCATGAATAAATGACATTTTAGAAACAGGTTCTAATAGAAAATTGTATGTTTCCTGTTGCAATATAAAAGATGTTAATCAATGAAACAAGCAAACGGAAAGGACATTCTTGGGGGAGAGGGGAGAGAGGGAGGAGGGAGGGAGGTGTCGGTGATGGGCCATAATAACCAAATACATTGTATATTGACAAAATAAAAATTTAATGGAAAAAAAAAAGAAATATCTGAAACAGTAGTATTCACAGTCCAAAATGTCCTCATTGAGTAATAACTAGTAAAAAACTGGTAAATTTCAGATATGAAGAAAGAATAGAAAACAAAGAAAGAAAAAGTTNATTATTATTATTTGGTTTGAACACTCAGTTTTTAAAGCTATCGAACTACAATATTTAGAACTACAACAGTGTGTTATCAATAGCACCAGTTAAATTCTAAACATTTTTTCTAAGGCAATGAGGCCAAATATAAACTATTTAAGAGATTCATTTATAATAGCTTTGAGTTTCTGCTCTGCTAAGTACTAGCTGTGTGATCATCATAAAGTTACTTAAATAGATATTCCAGGGGCTTTCGCCTAAAGCTGTCCATTGATTGCATAGACTGGGAGTGGGCTTGAGAATCTGTATTTTAAAAATAAAATATCAACACTTATTATTGACTAAGCTGAGATTAGCGTCCTGAAGTTATACCACAAAACTCAGGATACTTTTGGCTTTTTTGNTTTAGGACAAAGCTAGAAAGATAAAACATTAAATCAATTAGTTCAAACAATACAACTTTTAATTTTGCACCTACCCTGTTCCTCAATTCCTCTCTTTACAGCATTTTAATTGAGCCAATATCTAAATATTATCCTAGCATTTCTTAAGAATAAGAATTTGTTAAGTCATCTAAACCAAAAAGAAATTCACTAATTTTACAACTTTCTTATTTTCTTACAAGACCATTTTAAGTACCACTAAATCAATACCCTCAAATACCTTCAGAAATAGGAATATGTCAGTGCAGCACTAAGTATCACAGTCATCTTCGGCTAATTAAACAGACCTTAATTAGGTTATTTTCTCTACATTTAAAAAAATTCAGTTCAAATATCAGGCTGCTTTTATGCAATAGAGATAGTGTTCTAGAAAGACAAATTATCTGTTTGGGTGTGGCATCCTTTCTACTATCAAATGGCTTTCATTGTTCAAAATGCCTTACACTGTACATAAAGAATATTTTCTTGTAAGCAATCAACAAAGACCAGAATTTATATGTTAAATTGCAAACAGAAGGCATCAGGTTTAGAATAAATTTTGTAAAATGCATTTCTGCTTTTAATACTTCCCCCCCCTTCAATATATTCTTATATATTTTCTGGATTATTATTATTA
>NW_007727630.1:350506-377672 GCF_000696425.1 Galeopterus variegatus
CTAAAATACATACCTTTTTCTTAAACCTGCATTTCTGCAAAATCAGATTTCTCAGTGGTTCAAACTTTTTGTTCTATTTCCTCAGTTTATGTTTTTCTCAAACTATGCTCTTTGCTATTTCTTGAAATACACTTGGTTTTTGGCATCTTTTATCTTTCCACACTTCTCTCTAAACCTAGAATGTTCTACTTACCTGCCAAGGTCTTTCTTGAATAATACTATTGGGATAGTTATAATAATAGCTAACTTTGGTTGAGCACATACTAAGTGCCAAGGGCCCTCCTAAAACCTTTGCATTTATCAGTTAATTTAACACTCAGAACACTGAGAAAAGTGTCATTATGATCCTCATTCTATAGATGAGGAACTGAAGCACAGAGAGGGTTAGTAGTAATCACTCCATTACGAAGCCTTTTCCTATCTTCTTAGTGAGACGTAATCCATTCCTTCTCTAAACAGTCTTGGAGCTTCCTCTGTACCTCATCTAAGAAACTTGTCACTCCTAACTAATGACTATTTCCACATTTCTCTCATTTCTGCCACACATTAATCTCTTCCCACTACACATTAATCTCCTTTGGGACATAAATATTTTGCATCCACTGCATATATTTTCATAGGATTTATAGCACTGTAAAAGATCAAGTATATTTGTGGGACTGATAAATTTAATATGTGATACAATATGTTCCCAGGCATCAAATATTATACTTTAGAAATAGAAGAAAAAGTATATGAGACAGGGTTTACTTTACAATGTTGTTGAATCAATGACTTAGATGTTGCTTTAGAAATTATTTTAGCTTATTTTCTGTTCCTTAGAATAGAATTTTATCTCAGTATGAACCCGTTGTTTTCACTTATTTATTCCTCACCTACTACTGCTTTTTTATGTCTTTTACCTCAGCTCTTTATAAAATTCAACCAAGGTAAATTATCCCACACCTAGTGTGGTCAAGCCACTTCCTCTGAAGATGACTGAAAAAATGTGACCCAATAATGTCCAAAGGAGCTCAAAACCTTGCAGAGGAAACACATTTAGACACATTGCAACGCTTAGAATTAGTGAGGAGGCAGAATCAGGTACAGGGCATATGGTGGCTCAGTTGAGGAAGTGATAACATCTAGAGATGACTTTCTAGAAGAGAGATGGAACAATAGGTGGATTCAGAAAATCCTGCTTAGAATTAGTAAGGAGGCAGAATCAGGTACAGGGCATATGGTGGCTCAGGAGAGGAAGCGATAACATCTAGAGATGACTTTCTAGAAGAGAGATGGAACAATAGGTGGATTCAGAAAATCCTGAAAGGCTATAATGTAAAGGTGTTAACATTTAAGGCAGAAATTAAAAACTGATGGTGGCTGTGCATGCAAACAGGTACACCAAAAGAGGAAAAACAAATTACATCCAATCATGCATTAATAAAATCATGAAAAATCATGCAATTTCAGGAAACATGGAGTTTGTGGTATTGCTATATGTATAGTTGGTGGGGAGAAGTGGAAGAGGGCATTGAGAAGTAAAGATGCAGATCTAGGTGGAGACTTGATAACGAGGAGGCCAAAGCTTGGGGCCCACATGGTTCTACCTGTATAAACATAAATCAGTTGCCTGGCCGACATCTGGATGCCTAATAAAGTTTTTCAATTTATGTATAATGTTACAAATTCATATTAATAAAAAGAAAGTGTTTATTCACTGGGAAAAGATGCTTTAAATTTATATAAATTCCGATTGAAAATCAGGTGACAACTTGTCTATATGAAGTTTCATATTAGAGACATTAGGTTAAATAAGTCTTTTTATGTTTTCATCAACATTCTATGTGAGCTTTAAAAAAACAAAGACAAATATTTGTTTTGTTTTGACTATAAATCAGCAAATAATATTCTGCAAAGCCATCCCAAATCATCACTGAGGATAATGAGTTATTATTAATGAACCTTTGGTTCATGAAATATTCTGGTAACAAAGTAAAGTTAAATAATATTTTAATATTTTTAAATTTTCCAGTTTGTTTTGTACAATAATCAAATTGGTAAGCACAAGATTCTATGTATAGAACTCACGGACGATTTAGAGCAAACTATGTTCCTGCAATTCTATGATCCAATAAAAATATTCATAGACAATAGTATTGTATGAAACCTTTTATTATTTTGCCATCTTTCAAATTTATAAATTGCATCTTTCTTTTTCCCCACTGATCAAATGTTATTAAAACATATGAGTGCATTAGGTGAAATATATTTCTGTAATAGTCTCATAATTAACAACTTGATCAATAACAGATGAATTACTCAATTATATTATTATCGGCTCCAAGGAAGATCAAAATATAATGCCCTTGAATAAGCATAACACCTATTACAATTTAATGAGTAAAAATTATATATAAATTCACTTTATGAGGAGATGAGTAATTTTCATAAAGTAGTATATCTATGTAAGTCCAGTTCATAGCAAAATAGTTTGCAAAATACTTTATATAATGTTTTTCATACAACCGTTGGAAGACTGAGTATATGTGTATATTTTTGCCATTCACATTTGGACATTAACGTTTGGGTCAAATGTGCCTTTTACAGATTTATTATTCTTTCTCCTCTGTCCTGAGTTATTACATATGTAGCCACAGAAATGGAGGGACAAAAGCAAGCAAGCCAAATGTTATAAAAAAAAGTTCTATAAGATGTTAATTTGAAAAATGAACCTTGTCCCCCCAAAATAGAGGAACCATGTGGCTTACCTATGAAGACTATATATATATTTTATATATATTAAATATAAAGTATAAGAATGTCACATTAAAGAAATTTGAATATATATACAGTTTGACCAAGTTCAGAATAATAATTCATGGAAAGAAAAAAATGCTTAAAAAAGAAAGACACAACTTTCTGACTAAACCATTTTATATGAATAAATATTTATATGTTCTGAAAAGCAGATTTTTAACTCTGTACGTATCTAAGGAAGATCCAGAATGTCAATAGTTCTATTTTTACCTACCTATTTTACTTAGAACTTATATAAGAACAATTTATACCGATATAAATATACGATTTTGACATTAAATTTAGTCCCCAATGTGTATTATGAAAGTTCATGCATAAGCTCATGAAATATGGCATTATCTCCATTGTTTCAAGTTTCCTTTTCGGCTGACAATACATTTTTTATCGTAATAATTGCCTCTGAACCCCAATTACTATACCTCTTCATTTCTAGTTATGTTTAGGAAAAATGTTTAAAGATAAGTCTTAAGCTCTTCCAGGAGTATTAGTCAGATATATATCAAGGCTCAAAATTCTTTTGACATTCAGTCAACATAAGACTATTCAGGTTTATTAAAATCTTTGAAGTAATTATTTGATAGACCTATTTTCCTTTTAGAGTTTACTGAGATTTAATGGGAAAATAGATATTCTTTTCTCTTCACTCTCTGGTTTCACTCCCACACAGTAGAAACATCTATTTTTGTTTTGTACATTTTACAGCATTTCTACTTTTCTCTTTAAAAGGTAGGAGTAGAACCTAAAACTCTTTTTATCCTAGAAAACTAAATTTGGGATCTTTCACTTTGTGTTTCCCAGGTGCTCCAGTTCTTCTCTAATGGCTCTAATGCAGGTAGCCTTCCCTTGCTCCCTTGCCAAGGAATTTAAATTTTAATAGAGTCCTTTCTGTTTTGAGCTAATGGTATCTCAGGACAAAGCATACATGTGAGGAATGGAAGAAAAGTCAGTAAAAAGCAAAAGTCTAGATTTAATCAGAAACAGAAAGAGAGAATGTGTTAAATGTGTTAGCTGACAATTTGAGAAACTTCAGCTAATGAAAGATTCAACCTCCATTTTAGCATAGGGGACAGCAAACTTTCTGTAATGGATCAGCTGGTAATTATTCAGGCTTTGCAGACCTGAATTTTATAAGTAGATGCATGAATTCATGCTCCCCCAATCATACAGTAAATATATATTTTATATATACATATATACACACACACACGCCATGCATATTGAGCATCAACCATGCTATACACACTTTAATAGAAACCTTGGTGAATAACAAAATAATGATTTTTTTTTCTTTAAAGAGCTTGCAATTGAGAAGGAAAAAAATATCAGTTCTCACCAAGCAACAATAAAATTATGATATGACTTGAGAAAGTCTAAGTGTAGTCTCCACTGGTACGGAGTTGAGTTTTAGCAGGTTGAGGTAAGAGTAGAGCGAGTCAGACTGAAGAAATCGGGGACACCTGAAGCACAAATGCAGCTACTGCTCAGATACGAAGACAACATGAAGAGAGCTTTCTAGGCAAGGAGGGTAACTGGAGTCCAGAGTAAACTTAGCATATTCAGGGAAAAAGAAGTACATAATAGCCATTAAGAGCATGGACTCTAGAGCCCAAAATGCTTGGGTTCAAATCACTGCTCTGCCATTTTAACAGCTGGGGGACCTCAGGCAAATTGCTCAAACTCTTCCTCCTTTAGTGTCCTCAGCTATAAAATGAGGATGATTATAGGACAATACATGATAAGATATTGCAAGGATAAAATGTGTTGATAGTTATAAGTCCTCAGAACAATCCCTGGCACTTAGTAAGCTCTAAATAAATGTTTGTTATTATTATTATTAACCATCCAATACAAAATGAACAAATAGCTTAAATCACAAATATTTGGAGAAGAAAAATCAGATGAAACCATTGCTCAACACTTAAACATAATTCACTGTGTGGCTAAAAACCTCCAGGATATGCATGACTTTATTGTTTTCAGGAATGAGCAAACATTTTTTGGTTTGTTTGTTTTCTTTAAATTAATCTTCTATGTGTGTGTGGAGGGATCATTTATGTGGTGATTATTAATGTATAATGTATACAAAATATATTCTTTCTTTTTTTTCTGTTAAAGAGAAAAAGTAAGAATGAGGGAGGAAAAAGAGAGAGAGAGGAAGAAAGAAAGAGAGAGAGAGCAAGCACAGACGTGTTTGGGGCTTGTTAAAATAGTCAGACATACTGATCTTGTATTTCCCTTTAGCCTCCCTGCCAAGAAGAATGATTTCCTAACCACTACTAACTTGCAAATGCAGCATGCAAATGCCTGGCAATTCCTTCCAGGGTAGTTCTTTATAAAAGGGACTGCAGATTTTGCAATTCTAATATTAACAAAAGTAAATATGACTCGGTAGAATTTATTTACATGAAGCAAAATATTATTTTTCTATTCATATACTTTAATTTTAGCACCCTCACAATTTATATACCCACAGCTATATACTATACAGAAGTAGTCCTATTATCATTATATCATTATAATGAGGATAACAATAATATAATAATAGCTAATATTTGGTTAGAATTTTAAAACTTATTCATATCAGTAAATAATAAATATACCTTATAAAATAATACAAACATTTTTCCTTCCCTTCTAAAAAAAAAGTTGCACCTCTCAATAAGCAGTGAAAATCTTTTACATTCTTCAAGTGATAAAAGACTTGATGCAGGGGTTTTCCATATACACAAATTTCCTGTTTTCAGTAATTGACTACTGTTTAACTTCTCTGAGGGGCTGTGACCAACTTATCATAGATCTTTCTAGTCTATTTAGGAGAAAGATGCAAATAAAAACAATCATTTTCATTCTTGGTTTTCCATTTGTGATGATGATTCTTCTTTCGTTCTTTCTTCTTTTTTTTTTTTTTTTTTTTTTTTTGATGATTCGCATCGTGCCATTTACATTCACTATATTGTGACTAACCTTTCAGTTCAGTAGCCAAAGCGACAATGCCATCAATTATCAATAGCGGGCGTTCACCATTCAATCAGAAAGGATTTAGTGAGCATATAACTAGTAAATACTGTATGGACCCTGCTCTCAAAAAAATTACAGTCCTAGAAGAGTCAGACATTTATGAAATGTATATAAATACCAGGGATACTCAAACAGTACCTTACATATAGTTTTTAAAATGTGATTGATGAACATGACAGATACAAAGAATGATTTTGACTCATGATTTGAAGGGACCTAATTTACTATTTAACACATAGTATACTGAAGACATCAATAGGAAAGATTGGTAACATAATAGCAATTGGCCTTAGCTCAAAAGTGGAAGCCTGGATGCCCCCAACCTCCTGTTCCATGCCAACATTCTTCCTTTAGTCTGTTACACTGATGACAGAGAAACCTGAGGGACGGGGCATAGAAGTCCAGCAAGTAAGGGAGGCTCAAGGAGCCCAGTGTAATAACTATTTACCAACTAATACAAAAATATTTCAAAACTTTAAAAACCATTCATAGCCTATCCATATGGAAGTAGGCTAAATATATGCTCTGCTATGCTGAGATAGACCTCAAAATATGAATAACATTTTAGCAGTTGTGTATGTTATATGAGACTGAGAGGCTAGGTTTACTGAGCACCTTAGCATGCCATTTTCAATCAGGTTAATTACATAATTATTTCACAGAATCCATACCATCCCTGTAAAACTGATGTACTACTATTACAACCTGTTGCTTCCAAATCCTATCTTTCATTATCTTCAAACCCTGAATTCTTATGAGATCTCTTGTTTTCTGTGTCCACCTTCTTTGGTGATCTACTTTCCTTTCTTCTCTGTCCCACTGACTGTGGCATAGTCTTCCAAGGTGAAGACTTTAACCACTTTCTTAATTCAGACATCTCTAGCCACAGAGTAGCCCCTAACCTTGGCCCTTGAGCACACCTCCCCATCAACTTCAGCCTGTCACGACTCCACTACCCAAATGGAAAGTTTTGATATTGGGATTTGGGTAGGAGTAATATGGAATGGGCATCGCAGAGAAGTAACCACGTTCTTATTTTTTAACCTTAAGTGAAGCACAATCGTACATTCTGTTTATTTTTTCTGTTAAAATAACTGGCATGAATATAAATAAAATCACATCTTTTGTCTGGTTTTATTTGAATAAATATGGCAGGAAGTACTTACTTTATAACATAGCTCTGCAGAACCTATTTCCCTTCCATGTTCAAATGTCATGAATATTTATGAGCCCAGAGATGGAAGCAGTAAAATAAAATGAATTGGCTTGAGCCAAACACTATTCTGTGATCTTTTCCAGTTCATTCAACTGACTGCCACTTGACCAAGACCTCACTCAAATGAACTTACACATTAAACTACTCACTGAAAAATTGATTTCCCAAATGTTTTCCAATTACAAAATCACATGGAGTTTTGTAGAAGCATTCTGCAAAGCAATCAGTATTGGTAAGACTTAATTTCCATAGAAAAAATTTTAATCCAAATGCTAGTTATTGTCTGCTGCTTCTCAGAGCTTTGTGCCCCTTTCTACAGTGTGCTCTTATAATAGGTCATGTCTTTATTTTGAAAAATTAATCCTCCCTTCTTTGTAAGAGAAATACATATCCTTCTTAGGGCCATGTGACTTGTGGGGCCTTCCTATGGCAAGAGTTTATTTCATGACTCCATTGTTCGATGTAGCCATTTGCCTATCTTTGGTCAATAAAATGTGGGCAGGAGGAATGCAAATGCATTCCAAGCAGAAATTTAACTAGCTATTTTGTATTTCTGCTAACTCTCTTATTCTCACTCTCTGCCATAAGAGTGGTATGTGTCAAATATGGCCTGTTCTTTCAAATCAAGTTTGGGAATAGAAGACATATGGAACTAAGACACTTGAAACTTACAGCTAAGAACATACAATATGAGTGAGAACCAGTGTATTTGTAAGTCATGAAGATTATCAGGTTGTAACAGAAGTAAAACCTAATAAAATTGACAATGGAAATGGGATTTTTTTTCTTGAGATTAGCCTAAAATATGTGGCATTGGCTTCTGGGGCTGCAGGGAAGATAGTCAAATTTATTATTGAACATTTGAAAAACAGCCACATCATTTGCTGAAGTTGCAAAGTATTTGTAAAACTCTCACCTGTGATGATTTCTAAGACAGATAACGTGCTGAATGAGTTGCAACTTTTGTCAAAGAGGTTGGAATAAATAATGTTACTGAGGACCCTTCATTGTTATTAGTGACTGACATGGCCTTAACATTTCCCTCAACTCGACTGAATTTTAGACCAGTTTCTTCCTGACTGTAAATCCCTGACCTTCCTTCTCTTAAAGCACTTACTTTGGAAACCTTGCAATTGTAAATTCTGTCTCTTCCCCTTTGAGATGTAAATCTTATATAACCCAATAAAGTCTTTCTCAAGGGCCCAGAAGCCAGCTCTTTGAAATGCAATTATTAATAAAGACAGGGCCCCAATTTCCTAGTCTCTGTCGCAGTACAGGTACCTAACTTCGATAAGCACAAATAAGCAAACACTGATGGCCTAATCACCTTGACCTCCCCTCAAAGCCCTCCAGTACTTTTTTATTAACCTACCCCAGTGTTTAAATACTCTCTTTCCTTTTATTCAGCAGAGTTGAGTTCAATCTGTCTTTATTGCAATAGTCTTGACCCCTACTGCAATAGTCTTGAATAAAGTTGTTCTTGCCTGTTTAAGTCCATCTTATGAAATTTTTCTTTGACATTATCTATGTTTGACAAGGTATTATAGAAAATAAATTAGCTTAGAAAGAAGTTGGCTGATTCACAAAAAAGAAGGAAAAGGGAGGTTCTAGAAATTTCAGGGTTTACAAGGTGAGAGTTGGAATAGGTAAGATAAATTAAGGTTAATCAAATCCAGGCCTTCTGTAGTTATCAATGGTCTTTATTAAATAAAATGAAATATAACACCCTTAATTCATTCTTAAAATTCTTTGTGATGGGCAAAATGTCTCTGAGAAAGAAAACTGAGGGTGTGGTACTCCACCTGAAGACTAATCAATCCAATTGACCTGTATCATAGTTTAGAGACAGAACCATGCTTCAAAAAAAGTTGTAAGTCAAGCTATTAGCACAATTAGCCTGAAGAATCAAACAAATATGATTCTGGAAAAGTTTGCGAGTGAGTTGTACTGCCAAATTAAAAGCCTAAATTAAAAGACACTGTAACTGTTCAAGGTGTAATTTAACCTTTTATGGCAGAATGAAAGTGGAAAAATATCTCAGGTCCTAAAGAAAATGTATTAGCTGATGTCCTTTATGTATATGTCCAAGAAAGGTAATGGAAAATAAATGAATTCTCAGAGGTGGAGTCATTAGCCAAGAACCAAGGGGAAAGCAATTCTTATGAACTAGAACTAAGGCCTAATTGAGAAACATTCCCTACTCCTGGGATTACGGGCAATATCAAGAGCAAGATTTTCTAATGTCTATAGACAAGTACTTGCTATGAGTCTCTAGTTCTTCCTGATTCTGAATTAGAATAATCATTATTGCCATTTTATCTCTGTATTATCAATGTACCTTAGGTGTTTGAAGGAGAGAATCTCATTTTTTCTTTTAAAGTATTAGTGTCTTGACCAAGACACACCTGATGGAGGGACTATTGCAGGACCTTAGGTCTTTATCAGTTGCTGAAATTGAATGGAGGTTTTACACTCTTTCCTGGGGAATAATTTTGCATGCATTTTGCATGAAGAGAAAGGAGGCAAATGAATATTTATGACAAATAAGGTAGACTGTGGTACATGGCATTTTTGTTTCAGACATGTTCTTCTTTACTTACCTATGACGGGAGTTTATATCTTTTCTCATTTTTATGTAAATTTTATACCCTTCCTTTATGAAACTCAACCAGCCCCATTGTAATACTCAGTCATATGACCCAGTTGGCCAATGGAATGTGAATTGAAATGACAAACACCAGTTCAAAACAGAAATTTTAAAAGCCATTGTTGGTTTCACCAGCAATCTTGTTCCTTCTCCTGTGCTGAGAATGGTGTACCCGAAATATTTGATACTCCTGCGGCCTGAAAAAGACAGGAGCTTCACCCACACCAAAACTGCCACCATTGAAATTGTTATAAGCCACTGATCTCCAGGGGCTTTTTGTTACTATAGTGTAACCTAAAAAAGCCAACCATCACAGTCCTGTGCTTGCAAGACTGAAAGTGAAAACTACATTTCACCTGATCCCTTTCCTACTGGGTTCTGATTAATTACTGTCAGTGAGAGGTACATGTATGAAATTAGAAAGCAGAAAGAAGATAGAATACAGTGTTCTGCTTCTGGAAACAGCATTAGCAGTTGTGGCTCCTAGATTGCTTCAGCATCAGTAGAAATGTGGATTCATATTTTTCCAGGAACACCACTTCTCATCCAGACCTCAGCCCTATGGGCAGCGACAATTTCCATTAGTTAATGGTCCACAGACAACATTGCCTTTTTTTCGTTTGCTCCTGCATTCCTGGGGGATGGTAACAGCTTCTTTCTCTTATTATCCTCTGAGTAATATTACCTTTCTTTTTATTTATTTTTGTTCCTCAAACCCTCCTAGTTTCTAACATTTTATAACAAATTTCCTATATTAAGTATTTTTCTTTTTGAACTAGCTAGAGTAGATTGTTTTTCAGACTGTATCTGACTTATACAGATAGGACATCGAAGAAGTATGGAGCTTCTGCTATATGTTGGTTTAAAACAAAATTCTTAAACTAAACTAAATCTTAGAAAATGTAAAGGGTGACAAAAACATGGGAAAATAAGAAGAGAAAAGAATACTACTATTTGGCAGGCAATATGTGATATGATCAGATATATTTAATCAACCATACAAAGCACACATTATTCTCTAAACTGATTCTATGAAGACACTCAGGTTCAGAGATATTAAATGAATATCCCCAAATTACTCATCATTGACAGGGATAATATTACAATTTATTTCTGTGTGACATCAAAGTTTATTTTTTTCAGATTTCACACATTTTAACAATACGAAAATGAGCCAAGATGATCTATTAAGTAATGTAAAATACTATAAATAGATATTAATTTGTGCAGCAAAATAAAATATTGTACTATGAGATCTATAAAGGACATATGCCCATAAATCATTGAAATCTAGGAAAATGTCTTCAAAGAGATACGTTTGCATTATATAATAAAATGTAGGTAGAATTGGTGTAGGCAATAAGAATTACACTAAAATGGGGAGGAGCCAGAAAAGAAACACAAAAGGACAAACTAAGTATTATTTGCTTCAGAAACAGTGAAGTTTGTGGTTGATAGAAGCTTTCATTATACTTTTGAATTAACGGAAGATAAAGTAGAAACATGTTAAAATAACAACTAGGTGCCTCTTTGAGTTCAGCCCCAGCCATGGGAAATACCAGACACTGTGGAGTCTCCTAAAAGGTTAGTTATTTTAGTGGCAACAGAAGAGAACAAATTGGATCAGAAGAAACCCAGATAGCATAATAGTTGGTATAATTTTGCATTAATCAAACATTGACGTGATAATGCCCAAATGTGGAGTGCTGTTGGTGAACATTAACATGCATATAATCAAAGGTTTAGAGTGTTTAAAAGAGTGGTAGAAGAGGTAATGTGTAAACCTCATGAACTTGTAAAGCCTCCTGGGTACATGTTTTGCTGTGATAGTAAAAAAACTCAGATGAAAATTGCACAACTTCTCTAGTAATTCTCTCAGTATTTTGTCACCTAAGTTCTTCTTCTTTATCCACAGCTAATATCTCTTCTGCTTTAATTTAGATTCCTTTCTTTTATTTAGGTTTCTGTGGCCGTGGGTCAAACTGAATAATAACTTCCCAAAAAACCATGTGCAATTATATTCCAAAGCTGAAAGGACGGCCCAAATCCATAATGTGCTATTATGTCCTGCACATCCTTTTGGTCATTACTAACATGATTTATGCTTGATATGTGTTTACTTATAATTTATTATAAGCATCTTGCAAAACCTGATTTAAACCTTTTTTCTTATTTGCATTATTAGCAGAGTATAATACAAACTTGAGCATATCTGAGGAATGTTGTGGTCTGAATTTGGCTCCCCTGCCCCCCACAAACTCATATGATGAAACCTTAACCCCCTGTTCCTCAAAATGTGACTAGATTTAGAGACAGGGTCTTTAAAGAGGTGATTAAATTAAAATGAGGCCATTAGGGTGGATCTTAATCCATTCTGACTATGGCCCTTATAAGAAGAGGAAATTTGGATACACAAAAGACACCAGGAATGAGCACACTCAGTAAAAAGACCATGTGAGGTCACAACCGGAAGACAGCCATCTGCAAGCCAAGGAGAGAGGCCTCAGAAGAAAACAAACCTGCTGACACCTCCATGTTGGACTTTTAGCCTCCAGAACTGAGAATATAAATTCCTGTTGTTTAAGCCATTCTGTCTGCAGTATTTTGTTATTGAAGCCCTAGCAAACTAATAAAAGCTGTAAAAATACAGTAACTAATTCATGTTATTTGTAAAAGTCAAGTGAGAAACTTAAATAAATAATAAAATAAAAAATGTTTAACTTTAGTTTCTATACAAACTTTAAATATACTTTTAACTTCCCTGAATTCCTATGCTGTTTAATTTACTTCAGGTTCAGAGAGTGAATACATTATAAACAGTGTCTCAAACTGAACTTGAGAACTGAAAGTTATCTATATTGGTAATTTAATTTCAAAGCTTGTATATCTTTAGCATCTATGTACTGCAATAACATTTCACAGTAACATTTTAAAATTAATGAATTTTTACAGAAAAGTGATTTCAATAATCTGAATTTCTTTTTTATGTACATTATGAGTTTAATACAAACATAAGGCATTCCACAAATATATCTAAATATTGTACCACAGGATATAGAATACTTATATAGATCAATAAGATATTCTTGAAAATTCAAACCAGACATAAATTGTGTAATTTATGCTGTACTTTTCCATTGCTTGTATTTTATTTAACTTTTCAAGCATTTGAGTTCTGTCTCCTTAACTATTCCATAAATTCTTCAAGAACTGGTTCTAGTATCACCCACAGCAAAATCAAAAATATACACACCGTAAGTACTCTACAGTCTCTATGGAAAGAATGAATCAATAAACCTAGTAATTTGTGAAAGTGAGTCCCTAGGAATATTTTTTTTATCAAGCTGTAACCTCTGTTTCCACCTCAGTTTGGCATTTAGTCCTGGCATGTTTGATGATTGCCATAATAATCTTTGAAAGAAATGATTGATTCTGATCTCTCCAATGCAATAACATTGTAGCATCAAGAGGAGGTAAGCCCAGTTTGTTAATTGGTCTGAAATTTCTGTAACTAAACATTATTTTGGATTTTTAACAGACTTTAATAAAAATTCAATGTATGCTTAAATATCATAAAAGAACATAGCATAGTGATTAAGAAGTAAGAACTTGAAATCAGATTACCTGCATAGTTTCCCCGACTTCACCACTTACTAGCCTGGGAATTGGGGCAAGTTGTTCAATCCCTTTGCAGCTTTGTTTTCTCATCTGTAAAGTGGAAAGTACCTACTACATAGAAGTATTAGGAGTATTAGATACAGTATCTTTGTAAAGGCATGCTGAAATTTATGTGGTGTGGAGTATAATCCATAGAAATACTTGCTAAATAAATAAGTAAACAAATAAGTAAATACTGTATTGTTTGCAACAATTCTACTACCCAAAAAACATATTATTTTCCTCTTTCCTTAGCCTTTGTCCCACACAAACAATTCTCTGCCACATTTGTTAATGGGAAATATATCACTATGAAATTAAAAAGTCAAGTTTTAAATTATTAAAGTCACTGATAACTTGTTTTAAAGTATTTAAGCTTGATTTAAAGTCCTGTTGCAAAATAATGATTGCAAGTGCGGGAAATGTGGAGAAGCCACAAAGAGATCTAACTTTTCCAATTCTTAAATTGTATTCCCTGTCGAATAGGCCAGTATCACTGCCTTTGACTTCACTTAGATTCACCAAAATGACATCTAACCATATCAGGTCTTTCATTTTTCTGTCCTTACCCATTTCAACACATAAAAACGAATAACTTATCAGGGTGAAGTACCTACAACAGTGTGAGAATTCTGCTGTTTCAGTCAGAATTTTGCCTTTAGAGGCAAGTCTGTTCTCACTTAATCTTTCCTATTTCTTTGGTCTTCTGATCAAAGTGTGTTCTACTCTTTCAGTAAATGCATTGGTCATTCTCCTTTGATGAAAAACAGTTCACGGACAAATCAAATGTTTCCTTCTCTCATCTGTCGCAACTCTGTGAATAGGCACATAAAAATGGAATCCAGTTCTGGAATATCAAAGAATCATCAGCTTAAAGGAGAAATTGAGCTCTAAGGGAATAACTTCCTATTGAAACAACAACAAAAATACTGAAGGCCAAGGGGAAAAAACAACCTGTAGTAATTGCCTTGTTATTATTCAATTTATTCTTTTTTGCTTACTCCAGCCCCTCTTTCTAAAGATCGTAGTGATAAATTGCTTTCACTAATGGAGAAGCTCTATATTATGTATATGTGTGCGAGTATATCATAAGACAATTGGAAACGCATATAATACCACAACTAACTAAGCATATGAAAACAATTTCTTTAACATATTGGTTTCCATCTTGTCCTAATTATAAAGAATTTACTACATGGAAACAACATTATCCAAATTTTTATTCCCTGTTCAGTATAAATGCAAAGACATTGCATTAAAACTAATCTACTTAATATCACAAATAGAAAATACTTGATGCTTGTGAAATCAGAATATTTTGTCTCATCCATTAAAATTATACATATTTAGCTCAATCCTGTCAAATACAATGTAAAATACTTAAAACCTTTGAAATTTTAACTTAAAATAATTTTACAGTATACTCACATCATTCAAAAATCCAAAAATTTTACTCATATTAAGCATCTCTTTGACAGAGAGCCTATGACCTTGAAAGGCACATTATTCCAGCTAATGAGCAATTCCAAGGGTATATCTTCTATATTAAACCAACATGATTGCCCTCTCAGTGCAATTTATTGGTCCTAGATCTGTCCTCTAGAGTAATGCAGGAAATATTAAGTCACTCTTTTACATGGCTGACCTTTAAGCATTAAATATGCTACTTTGCCCTTCTAATTGCACTTTTCCAGAAGGAATATCAGACCACAGATAAAGCATATATACAGGCTTTCATTAATGAAAAAGAATCAGAGAGTGTCAATTTGATGAGCTATCTGTGTCCAATTTGGATCCTTAGGGAAGATTTCGACCCTATGTCACATTGATTTAATTAAAATATTCTAAAATGTGAGCTAAATAAGCCCCCAGTTAAAGTCCTTCAAATTCACTTTTAAAGTCAATTCAGCCCTTTAGACATGTTCTTAATGTTTAGTTTCCTGTATCTCTGCTGTAGTCGCTGCATTTCTTTTTTCTTCTTCTTCTTCCTCTAGCTGTTCTCAATACACATTGATGGGGAGAGTACACATACAGTGTTGTAAAATGCTCATTCCTGTGTTTGGACTGCTGGCCAAGCAATTCTTTCCCATTGAACATTGGCAGCACAATGATGTTTCTTTTATGAACTTCCATTTCTATGAGTTTTCTTTGCAATTTGGCCTAGAAAATGGGAACTTGGGAAGTTCTAAAGTGTCTAATGACCAGGGGCCTTTCGAATTTATTGGGGGCAGAAATGATGCTGACTCAAATGTAAGCATTTATGTTATTGTCCTCTCCAAAATAAATAGCCTATTCGGGGATTTACTGTTTTTGACCAGGCAGAGTCAGTAAATATTCCAAATAGAGGATGCCTAGAAGTCACAAATGGGGTAAAGTTTTGAAACCAAAGCATCTCAGGTAGCTCTAAATCTAAATTTTCGGAGTCACATATAAAATACTTACTGGCCAACACACAATTATATTTCTTCTCAGTTCCTCAAATGGTTATGCAACTACAGTACACTAGAGAGGAATTGTAGCACCAGCGGTAACAACGTACAAAAATAACCACATTTATGAACACCTGCATTCTATTTATACTATACTGTTTAATACACTGTTTAATCTACTATAGACAGAGCATTTCACAGCTACCTTTTATGAGAGGTAAGTCATATTTATTTGGCTTTAATTTCTGTGTATATAAATGTTTTATTTATTATCTTCTAAGTGATTTGCAAAGTGTTTTCTAGTTTAAAGACCCTCCTAAGCCTTTATCAAGAGGATATTTAATAGGGCAAACTTACATTTCTTCCCCCGTGCCCATAAAACCAACTGCTTGAGTACCCAATATAATAATGGATATTGTATTTTTTTTTAAATCTTAGTTTTAACTGACTGTACAATTAATGCATGTTATGGACCAAATGTTCCAGTTTCCCAAAATTCATATGTTGAAATCTTAAACCCAATGTGATAGTATTAGGAGTTGGGGTCTTTGGGAAGTGATTAGGTCATAGTGTGGAGCCCTGATGAATGGGATTAGTGTCCTTATCAGAAGAGACAGAAGATCTTGGTATCTTCTCTCTGCACTTTTCACCACATAAGGATAACAAGAAGATGGACATCTGTAAACCAGAAAGAGTACCCTCACCAGACACTGGATCTACCAGCACATTGATATTAAACTTCCCAGCCTCCAGAACTATGAAAAACAAAGGTTGGTTGTTTAGATGACCCAATCTATGATAACTTTTTATAGCACTCAGAACTGCCTGAGACAATACTGGACTTAAGTGTGATGTTAATGTTATATTAAATGGAGTGTTGATTTTTAGTTGAATATATAAAGGCATACTTTTCAGAATAATTATAAGATATAGACTTCATATTCAGATTACATAGTAGTTCTGCAGTCAGATCTAGATGCAAAATTTGAAAAAAAAATGTTTGCTTTGGAATAGAATTGGATAATTCTAAAATCTTCAATCCAGAAAGTCTATAATTTTAAGAAATTTAATATGAAATTGTGTATGGAAGGCAAAGATAAAATAAGCAAGGTAATGAATATGACAATCAAAAACAGAAATACCCATACTACAAAATCAAGGCAGAATAAGTTAAGATACCATTGGATCTGGATAAACAGAAAAGGCTCCCTGAAGATCCACCTTTGATCATGGGTAATATCTATGAAAGACAAAGCTGAAGAGTCCTCTGCAAAGGAGAAAAGTAAAAAAGGGCACTACATTTAAAATTCGGGGGCCCCTCTGAAAAATCACAGGAGGTAAAATCATGAATTTCCATTAGAGTCCAGGTGTAATATTAGCCCTACAAAATCAATAGGCACCCTTCTTCTTTATTAAATTTCCAAACTGCAGGCACCCAAAGCAGCATAACAAAACTATTCCTTGCACAAATAAAAAGTGATCACACTTTCCCAAAAGGAAGTCAAATCAGTCCAAAATTTCTTAGTAACATCCATCCTATTAGACCAGTTATTATAGACTGCATTTGTGGCCCCCAAAATTCATGGGTTGAAAAACTAACCTCCAATGAATGGTGTTAGGAAGAGCAGCTTTTAGAGAGTAATTAGATTAAGAGGAGATCATGAAAGTAGAATGCCCATGATGGGATCAGTGTTCTTATAAGAAGAGAAAGAAACTAGAGGTCTCTTTCTCTGCCTCATGAGGATACAATGAGAAGGGGCTGTCTCCAGACACCGGAGACACTGGATCTGCCACTTCCTTGATTTTTTACTGCCCAGCCTCCAGAACTGCGAGAAATAAATGTTTGTTGTTTAAGCCACCAGTCTAAGGTATTTTTGTTATAGCAGCTAAAACTAAGGCACCACTTGTAACAGAGTCTGGATTTTTTTTTTAACTTATGGACTAAAAGTTAACCTCCACCCAACAGATCCTATATAAAATAGAAAGGAAAGAGAAGAGAAGAGAATAAAACATTTAAATAGACTGATGAAGAGAAGAGAATAAAACATTTAAATAGACTGATGAAGAGATAGATGGGTGGACAGATGATAGCTGATAAATAAATGATAAGATAGATACCACATTCCTTATTTCTGCAACTGATTAAATTTGTATTGGGACTACTTTTCTAATATGTATTTCATGTTTACTTTCCTCTCAGCTAGTGACTGAGTTAGTCAATGTTATTTACCTGGAAAGGTAGCACAAAACTAAATTCCCTTAGGAAGACTTTGGTTATTTTATATTTATTATGATGTTCTTGCTAGTCATTAACTTTTCCAAAAGACATTGCAGTATTAGACGGTACCTCAGAGGATCCTCTGAGTTTATCTGCAATTCTTTCTTCCCAGATTGGTTTAACAGAAAGCCTACATCCACTCGATAGTCAAAATCACTTTAGGTAGCTCGCAAACTCTTGAGAAGGGATGTTAATCCACTCTTTGAGGCTAAGCAGTCAAATGTGCTCAAGTAATAGGGCTGCTAGATTTAGCAAATAAAAATGGAAAACACCCAATTTCAGATAAACAAGGCATATACATTATTAGTGAAAGTATGTTCGTGCAATATTTGGGGTACACTTATCATAAAAATTGTTAATTATTTATCTGAAATTCAAATTTAACTTGGCATTCTGTATTTTGCCTGGAAGCCCAACCAAGAACAGGGGAGCTTTGCTAATGATAACACACAAGTCACTGCTTCTCGGCACCTGTAATGATCAAAACTGGGAGCCAAAACTTCCACAATTGTCTCCCTTGAAGAACCAGATGGATTTTATAACACACTTGTCAGAGTATTTATTTTGTCATGTTGCTCATCGTTGGTTCAGTTTTGTCATTTAATCTGATAGTAAGACCTAAGTTATATGTGTGAATTCCAGCTTAACAGGAGCCAGGATATGCAAGTTTTCTATTTTCTGCCTTGGGGAGACAAGATTTCCAATCTGGGCAATTAATAAAAAATAGAGAGGGTATGCAAAGGTAACGGGAAGCTACACAAATGAATGTTTACTACACTCTGCACCTGAGAGTTGTAAATGGGATTCTAGATACATTAGTCTACTAAATTCAAGTATATTCAATTAAATTATTTTAATACAAATATTTTTAAAGTAAAACAATAAGTAATTTATATTCAAATAATAATTAAAATGTCTCTTTGCTAAGTCTCCCACACTGACAAATTATTCAGCATTTCTAAGTAGTCAGTTTTTTTCCATTTTTGAATTATTCAATGAAGAAATATTATACCAACTCACTGAAAATAATTTCCTAATAAAGAACCAATTAAGTCTTTAAATATGTTATTTTCTTCCAAAAGTTTAAAATCCTTTTCTAACTGGGTTTATTTTTAGATAAAGAGAATAAATTATATAATTAGAGGAAATTCTTGGGCTCTTCTGTTTTATTCTTCCACAATGTGTGAATGATAATATATATGGAGCTTTTCAAAGCAAGCCTAGAGGGTTTTGGCAGTCAGAGATTTGAGTCTCCAGCTATCAGCTCACCGCAGCATTACTATTGCTTTGACTACATATTGTTCAGACAATTCATTTCTATGGTATCTTATACTCAAAGTGATTTTGCTCAGGAAAAGAGGTAAAATACCTTCTAGTTATTTCCAAATCAATATGAATTTGGATACAACAACTTACACAATATTGAATGTATAAGTTAAATATTGGCTGCATAGCGGTTTAAGAGTTACACAATTTTAGTTTAAAAAAAATAACTGCATGGCATAAAAATTAGAAAGTATCTCAAGGTCCAATGACAACTTTAAGTAGATAGAGATGTGAAATATCAGAAAAATTTTGGACAGAGAACGGACCACTGATAGTGGAAATATATCCACAAGATAAACTCTCCAAAAATGACAGTATTAGTGAGACCAAGTCATACCTTTATGTCTGAAGTATACAATTATTCTTTCGAGCAGAAAATTGATATCATTGAGATCATAATGGGTCACTCAAAATAACATGGGTTTGGTGACTGTTATTAGAACAAATATGGTAGGTGAATAACTTTTTAAAATGCTCAAAATCTTCCTCTGTGGTACCAACACTCCCAGCAATGTGATTTTCATTGTCAACATTTATGTGTCCACTTCTCCACCTCACTGAATCTGATCTGACCTTGGACTTGTTGTGGCAAAATAATAGCAAGGCTGAAGAAACAGTGATACTGGTTTCAATGTAGGCATTGAGGAGTATTGCACACTTCTGCTTACTTTTTTGGAACCATGCCACCATCATTTGAGCAAGCCTGGGCTAACTTGCTAGAGCATGAGAGATGGGTTATCTCAATAAAATAATTCTAGATCAGCCTCCCTTCAGCTTACCAACAAGCTGACTTGCACCAAAATATACTCATACTAACCTGTTACAACATCTCTGAACAGGATCTAGTTTAAGTCACTTACAAGGGTAAGACATCAGTTTGAAAAGAGCCCCTATCAGAGCAACATGAATTCTGTTCAGATTGAGGCAAGAACAAACATTCAATTGATGGCAAAACCTGGGTGGAAGAATGGTGAAACCACTGATGCTTTATGGAAAGTTTATGGGACAATGCTCCAAAGAAATCTGCAGTTTACAAATGGATAACTTGTTTTGAGAAGGGACGAGACAATGTTGAAGATAAAGACAATGTTGAAGACAGACCAGCCACATCAATTTAAGAAAAAGATTAATCTTGTCTGTGTCCTAATTGAAGAGGAGCAACAATTAACAGCAGAAACAATAGCCAACACCATAGACATCTCAATTGGTTTAACTCGCACAAGTCTGATTGAAAAATTACAGTAGAGCAAACTTTCTGGTCTATTCATGCCAGAATTGTTATACTCAGATGAGTTGCAGACAAGAGCAGAGCTTTCAATAAAAGTTTTAAACAAGTAGGATCAAGATCCTGAAGCATTTATTTGAAAAATCATTAACAGAAGATAAAACACAGTTTTACTAGTATGATTCTGAAAACAAAACACCATCAAAGCAATGGCTACCAAGAGATGGAAGTGGTCCAGTCAAAGCCAAAGCAGACCAGGGTCAGTAGTTTTGAGGGATGCTCAAGACATTTCCCTTGTTGACTTTCTGGAGGGTTAAATAATGATATCATCTAATTATGAATATTTTGAGAAGGTTATCCAAGGCTTTAGTAGAAGCCTGCGAAAGCTTCCTGCTCATTACTCTTATCAAACAAGGGCAATTTTGTAAGAGTTTTGATGAGACAGCATTAGGCATTCACCTTACAATCCTTATTTGTCTCCTCTGACTGATTTTGATTACTTAATCTAAAAAATCTTTAAAGAGCACCCATTTTCTTCAATTAATAATGTTAAAAAGACCATTGACATGGTTAAATTCCCAGGCCCTCAATTCCTTAGGAACAGACTAAATGATTGGTATCATAGCTTGCAAAACTATCTTGAACTCGATGGAGTTTATGTTGAGAAATAAAGTTAATATTTTTTTATTTTTATCATTTAATTCCATATTTCCACAAACTTTTTGAAATCTCCTCATATTTTGGATATCAACCACATATCAGGTATATTGTTTGTAAACATTTTCTCCTAATCTGTAGACTGACATTTTATTTTGTTGGTCGTTTCCTTTGCTGTGCAGAAGCTTTTAACTATGAGCTAGTTCTTTCCTTTTTTTTTTTTTTTTTTTTTTCTTTTTGCTTTCTTAGCCTCAGATTTTGGTGTGATAACCAAAAACTTGTTACCAAGACCAACGTCAAATAGGATTTTTCCTCTGTTTGCTTCTAGGAGTTTTATGGCTTCAGCCTTGCCTTGTGTTTAGGACTTTTATCCATTTTGAGTTGAATTGTGTATGTGAGGTAAGATAAAGATCCAGTTTCACTATTTTGCATATGGAAATACAGTTTTGCTTGAACCATTTATTAAAGAGATTGTCCTTTCCCCATTTTGTCCTCTTGGTGCCCTTGGCTCTCTATTCTGTTCCACTAATCTATGCATCTGTTTTTCTGCCAGTACCATTTTGTTTTGATTACTATAGCTTTGTAATATAATCTTAATTCAGGAAGTTTGATGGCTTTAACTTTTTTTTTCTTCTCATAATTGCTTTGCTATTGAGGTCTTTTGTGGTTCCATATACATTTCAGAATTGTTTTTCTATAAAGAATGTCATTGAGATTTCAATTGGGATTGCATTGAATCTGTACATTGTTTTAGGTATATACAATATGTATGGGGATATACGAGTTTATATTGTTAAGACTGTTACATTTTAGCAATATTAATTCTTCTAATTCATGAATATAAGATATCTTTTCATTTATTTGTCTTCAATTTTTTTAATCAATGTTTTATAGTTTTGAATGTACAGATATTTCACTTCCTTGATAAAATTATTCATAAGTTTTTTACTTTATTTTTATGGTGTGGAAATTGGGTATTTTTCTTGATTTCTTTTTCAGATAGGTTGTTATTTTTGTACAGAAATGCAACTGATTTTTGTTTGTTAATTTTATAGTTTATAATTTTACTGAATCCATTCATTAGTTCTAACCATTTTCTTTTTATCAATTCTTTGGGCTTTTCATGTCATCTGCAAATAGAGATAATTTTACTTTTACTTTCTGATTTGTACAACTTTAATTTCTTTTTCTTGTCTTATTGTTCTTGTTAGGACTTCCAATTATACTTACTAGAAGTGGTGAGAGTGGGCGTCATTGCCCTGTACTTGATTTTAGAAGAAATACTTTCAGTTTTTTCTCATTAATTATTATGTTAGCTGTAGGTTTTTCATAAATGGCCTTTATTATTTTGAGAAAGTTTCCTTCTACAACTAAACTGTTGAGGATTTTTATCAAGAAAGGATGTTGAACTTATTCCAAAACATCTTTCTTTATCAATTGATGTGACCATGTGTTTTTGATGTCAAGCTCATGCTGGCCTAGGAAAATGTGTTTGGAATTATTCCCTCTTGCTCTATTTTTTTGAAAGAATTTAAAAAGGATTTATGTTAATTTTTCTTTGAATGCTTGGAAGCATACAGCCTGGGTTTGTATTTGTTGAGAAGTTTTTAATTACTACTTCAATCACTTTATTTGCTATTGATCTATTCACGTTTTCTGTTTCTTCTGGATGCAGTCCTGATAGGTTACATTTTTATAGGAAGTTATCCATTTCCTCTGGTTATCCAGTTTGTTGGGATATAATTGTTCATAACAGTTCTTTACGATCCTTTGTATTTCTGAGGCATCCATTTTAATGTCTCCACACTTATTTCTGATTTTATTTATTTCAGTCCTCTCTCTTTTTATCTTAGTTGGTCTAACTGTTTGTCAATTTTGTTTATGTTTTCAAAAACCCAACTCAGGTTTACTGATTATTTCTATGTTTTTTTCTATTCTCTATTTGATTTATTTCTGTTCTGATCCTTATCATTTTCTTCCTTCTGGTAACTTTGGGTTTAGTTTGTTCTTTTTCTAATTGCTTAAGGTATAACATTAGCCTATTCATTTAGTATCTTCTTTCTTTTTTAATGTAGGTATTTATTGCTATAAACTTCCCTCTGGGAACTGCTTTTGCTACATCCCATAGGTATGGATATTCTGTGTTTTCACTAAGGTTTGCTCCAAGATGATTTTTTAGTTTCCCTTCTTGATTTATTATTTGACCCATTAGTTCAGGAGCATGTTGTTTAATTTCCATATATTTGTGAATTTTCCAAAATTCCTCCTGTTATTCACTCATGTGTTTCATACCATTGGGCCCGCACCATTCAGACTATAACAGCCTCTATTGACTGAATTGTCTTCTCATCACTGGTTGTGTTTGTGTACATGTGTGTGTGTGTGTGTGTTAATCTTTTTAAATGCTATTGAGAATTTTGTGCTTTGGTATGTTGGAGTTTTGTATGCATGTGCGGATGTGTGTGTGTGTGTGTGTGTTTGTATTCCTTAAATATTTTGAGGCTTTGTTTTGTGGTACAATTAACTTACTTGGGAACAATTTGATTTCTTATTTTGAGGCCTGTTTCTTAGCTTTATTATGCAGTTCCAAAAAGGCATTAAATGAAGGGTCATTTATGCTGACTACTGAAGGAATTCCTTTCTGATAACTCAACGAACAACCCCTTTTTTAAGAAGTCTTTTCACTTTGGCTAGTGAAAACACAAACAATTCCTGGCTTTGAGTGAGTTTGGAGGATTGTTCTTCCTCATTCTTCCTATGTGTCTTTCCCTCTATAAGGTAGTTTCCTCACATACATGCACTTATCAATACTCAGGTGAAGACTTGAAGGAGCTCCTCTTCAGTTCTCCAATGTTCTCTCTGTTGACAGTTTTCTTTCTGGTACTCTGCTTCATCAAAATTCTCAGCAACTTGATTTCTACATACTCTGAGTCAGTCTCCCTACTGCTGGGCCTTCTTTAAATATGCGCTTTTTGCCCTTCGAGTCTGGGCACATAAGGAACTCACCTCATTCATTTCCTTTTTACTAGGATCACAGTCTTTCTCTGCCTTTTTCCAGTATCTGAAACTATCATATCATATACTTTTTTATTTTCATTTTGTTTTCAATCTTTTCTTTGAAACACAATTGATTATACATATTTGTGGGGTACGGAGTTTAATATTAATACCTGCATGCAATACATGATGATCAAATCATAATAATTAGTATACTCATCTTTACAAAATGTACTAATTCTTTGTGTCCTCAACTAATTTCTTGCTAACCCATTTCCCCCTCCCTCTTTCCTCCCTCTAATAACCACATTTCTTTCTGTTCTCCCCTTCTGAGTGTTCAGAGTATTATTGTGCTTGCTGTTTGTTTTTTTTTTTGGTTATTTATTTATTTGTTCATTTATGTGTGTGTGTATATATATATATATATATATATATATATATATATATATATATACACACACATATATATATATATTAGCTCCTGCATATGAGTGAGGACATGCAGTATTTATCTTTCTGTGCCTGGACTATTTCACTCAACATAATTTTCTCCAAGCTCATCCATGTTGCTGCAAATGGCAGAATTCCATTCTTTTTTATGGCTAAGTAATACTCCATTGTGTATATATATACCACATTTTCCTTGTCCAGTCATCCACTGATGGACATTTAGGTTAGTTCCATGTCTTGATTATTATAAATAGTGCTGTGATAAACATGGGAGTGCAAGTTTCTCTTTGACATGATTTCCATTCCTTTGGGTAATAACCCAGTAGTGGGATTGCTGATCATATGGTAGTTCTATCTGTAATTGTCTGAGAAACCTCCATAATGTCTTCCATAAAGGCTGTACCAACTTATACTCCAAAGCATGAGAGTAAATCTGGTTTTTGAACATCATCGTGATCAGAAGTGGAAGTCCCCTTTACTAATTTGTCTTTCAACATATTTATTTACTCCATAGATGCTTGTCAAATTTACTTTGTAAAGCAGATTGTTTAATTTTTCAACCAAGCTAAACAGTAATATCCTTGAGGACAATGATATTTATTGTTCATGTGGTATAAACCAAGGCTGTTATTGTGGGCAACATAAATTAACACTTGCCATTATGTAATAAAAAGATAAAATTTACTGCAAGAACTTTCATGGCATCTGAAATCAACAAAAGGGATGGATAATTGGCAAAAATCAAGGGAACTCCAAAAGCTAGGTTTCAGGTCCATATACAAAGTTGGTCTATATGACATCACTGTAGCTGTCATAGGGGCAGAAGAACAAGAGAATCTGGGTAGATTGTCTTCTGAAGTGGAAACACTCAGTAGCAGGGAGATGCTCAAATGTTCTCCTGCTCAGACTTCACTGTTAACTTATATAACAGAACAAAATTGCTTGGTAGGCAGATTGTACTTACTAATAAAAAAAATATGAAAATATAGGAACTTGCATTGCTACTTTGGCTTTACCGTTTTTAAATAATACTTAATGGAATTCCTAAGACAGCTAGCTCATAAAGATACAATTTTCCTTTTACATAATGAAAGAAAGAAAAAAAAGAAGGAATCAACAATTACAATAATACGTTGAAGTTTCAAAAGGAGAGAACAGAATTGTGGTTATCAGAGATGGGAAAGGGGGAGATGGGTTAGCAAAAATGGGTCACAAAGAATGATTACATTTTGTAAAGATAAGTGTACCAATTATTCTGATTTCTCATTATATATTGTACACAGATATTGAAATTCAACTCTGTACCCCACAAAGATGTATAACCAATTGTTTTAATAATAAAAATTTTCTTTTACAAATGAGATTGCTCTGAAAAGTTAAATGACTCACCTAAGATCACAAAGCTGATAAGCAGAGCTGATATTAACATTCATTGTTTACTTCAAATCCAGAACATTTTGAAAACATTTATTTCTACATGACTTCTCTTCAGGTTGAATAAGACTCATATACTTTTTTTTGTAAGCCATATTAATTGGAGTATAAAGCAATTACACAGTGTATTTTATATAAATCACATGTATTGACAAATAATTTATATAATAAAATTTGTTATTTTTAAGCATAAATTGTAAATTGTACAATTTAAAGACTGTGCACAGCTTTATGTACTGTACTTAAAGACTGCACACAACTAAATGTAAACAGCCATATAACCACCACCTCAATTAAAATATAGAATATTTCCATCATTCCTACAAGATTTCTTTTCTCCCTAATTGTCAATTTCCTTCCCCACTTCCTGGTCCATAGTGACCAATGACATATTTTGTTTCCTTACAATTTTGCCTTTTCCAGAATATCATATAAGTGAAATCACATGTTTATACCCTGAATTCAGAAACTTCAACAGTGAATTGTTCCTAATTGTTAAAAAGAAATAATTCTAATGTTGTACAACATTATGTGGAAATATACTAAAGTATATATACAGTATAATGAGTAATATATTAAAAAGGAATATATTAAAAAGGAATAATGCATCATGACTAAATAGGTTTGTTCAGAGCCTGAAATTTTTGTCTGTCATTCAAAATATGAATCAATGTAATTTACCACATTAAGAACAAAAAAAAGGAATTATAGTGTGATCATTTTTGATAGCTGCAGGAAAAAATTAGACAACATGCAGAATTCATACATGCATACAAATACCACCATAGACAACAACCATTAGAAAATCAGGAATGCAAGAGAACGACTTTAATCTGAATGAGAGTATTTACAAAAAGCTTATAGCAAAAATACATTTCTGATATGGCAAAATATTCCAAGCCTTTCCACATTCTGCTGGAAGACCTAGAAAGTGCAATAAGTCAATAAAAGAAATAAATTTATAAAGATTTAAAAAGTGAAATAGTGTCATTATTTATAGATGACAGGACTGTGTGTGTGTGCATATATACAT
>NW_007727630.1:378114-379973 GCF_000696425.1 Galeopterus variegatus
AGTGCAATAAGTCAATAAAAGAAATAAATTTATAAAGATTTAAAAAGTGAAATAGTGTCATTTTTTATAGATGACAGGACTGTGTGTGTGTGCATATATACATATATATATATATATGACTGTGTATATAGAACTTCCAACAACATAAAAACAACTATTAGTATTAATTGGCAAATTTTAAAAGGAAAAAAATTTTTAGTGTTACAAGGTCAACATTAGAAACTTTTATCTACATATTAGCAACAACAAATAATCAAATATTTTAAATGATAATACTTGTAATAGCACCCAAGCTTGTTAAATACCTCGAAAATAATCTGAAAACTAGAACACATAATTGAAAGGCATTAAATTATCCCTAAATAAATCAAGGAATATTATGCTTTAATGGATTGGAAGACTCACTATTGTGAAGACGTTAATACTTCAAATAAACATTTGTAAACGTATATTGTGAGCTCAAATTTAATCTTATATCTCAAAATGATTACAGACTATGAAAGTAGTCTAGGCTTTGAGTTCAAAGCAATGGACTGTAATTGTTTTAAAATATGTAAAGAAATATGACTTATAACTAGATGCATGAAGTTTTTACTTAATAAAGATGTAAATGATGATATGCCTTATTTCCACTAATAAGTACACAGGCAAATTTTTTGTAGTTCAATTGTTTGAACTACCTCTGTATAATACCTAAAAACTGCATGGTGACCTGTCATCAAAAGTTGTTTTTAATGAACTCTTCACTGAAAAAACGATTTGATCTTTCATCAGTATTACTGAAATTAAAAATTGAAAAACAACTGATTTACAAAAGGGTTTGTTACACAGTCATTTGAATCATTCACTTTTTCAACACCTACATCAATATCATGAATTGTTCCTTTGGAGCCTTTGAGATTTTTACATCCTAGCACAATCTACCATAATAAATTAGAAGTAGATTAGAGTCTTTTCATTGTTTTGTGACGAGTGACAACGGTGATTTTTTAAAGGGGAGATGAAAAATGTGAATCTTCATAATGCACTCATAGACAGATAAGTTACAGGCTAAAAGTACAGATGAAAAATGCCAATTTGGGCATTGACTCCGTCACAACTATTATATTCCTGAAACTCTTAGAATGTTTTTATGGATTCCCAGGTGTAAACACTCTAGTTTTATGTCCACTTCACTAAGATAAACTGCAATCCCTTCTGCTTTCCTCAGACACTTCACTTCAACTCACTAAAATAATCAGGATGTTATAGTAGGCATGGGATTTCTTCCCACCAATACTTAATCCACCTGAAACCTGAATAACGTTTTGTCTTGAGGCAACAGAATAAATACACTGAGACATAGGAATTGTTTTCAGTCATGAAGTACTATTAAACATTCAAAACCTGTTCTATGCATAAATAATAACAGGAAAGGATATCCTAAAGTTCAGAGTTGAAGAATATGTTGTACACGGATGTTGATAATTACTTTCTGATACATTGAAAATTGTATACTTCAATAGTCAGAGTATGTAATATAAGTATCAACATAATTGAAGATACTTATACATTTATATAGTAAGCACTAAGCTCTTGGTTTCCAGATACAAGTAGAGCTTTGCATGTAAATCATTTAAAGATTAAAAAATAAAAATAGAGATTTCTGGCTACCACTTCAAATCCACTGATCAAAATCTCAGAGGAGGAGACCAGAAAATTATTAAGCACTGGTCTGCTTATATGCGTTTGAGAAATTTTCCTCAATGCCACATTCCCTTGCAATTTGTAAGTAATCATACATTAAAATTATCCAGCAATTTTCAGGGGAATGTTGCTTGGGCGTAACATAGATAAACAGTAGTACATTTCATTATTGA
>NW_007727630.1:380880-382654 GCF_000696425.1 Galeopterus variegatus
TCCTGAATGCTCACATATATAAATGTACAAATGGAGGATCAAAATATGTTTTGTTTCAAAGTATGTAAAAGTATAATGGTTTTCTGTCAATAAGATTATTTTTCTCTTTTAGAGAAATAATACAAGTATAGGTTTAACTGTGCTTATAGCTATTAAGGAAATTCAGCAAATTGGCTTTGGAAGAGGGTGTTAATATTTGTCATTCTCTTCAGCTGGCAGTTCAATCGTCATAACCTCAACGTACACATTTATGTAACAAGTATTCTCAGTCCCTTATTGTCACCTTGATATAAATGTAGGTCTTTACATATGGTTGATTTTAAGTGTTATGGAGACTATTTCACAAAAGAAATTGTCACTACTTTCTATTTAAATTGGGGTCCAGAAGGTTATGTCTAACAGCATACCTGATAATTGGTTCTATTATGAAGCACTGTCAAGGCAGATTTTCCAAGTACCAAACAAAATGCTTAAACTCGTTTCCCGGCAAAAACTGCAACGTAGTGCTTCGGCAGCAAAATATCCCAATTCTAATGGTGTTGACTAAATCCAATTATGCTTTATATAATCCAGATGTCAAACTGACGCTCAGGGTACTGTCTATAAACAATGTGGTGTTATTCCACATTTAGGAGAGAAGATGGGGGGTACATTATTTTAGCATGAATCTTAGAGCAAAAGTTAAATATTTCTATGTAAATAAATTCAATATGTCTTTAACAACTCAAATAATACATCTAGCTCCTTTGTTAGTGTCTTCAAAAATACATTATACATTTGACTCTCAGGATTTTTTAATCGTTTGCTAAATTCAACTAAACTTGAATTAATGAAGTTCTAATTATCAGATTTCCACCATTCCTTTCCCTCCCCCCCCCAAAAAAAATTTATTTTAAGTGGAATTGTACAGACCATTCTTTCTGTGTGGTCTCAGGCAAAAGAATCAAACTCTAATCCTCAGGTGTTTTTTTTTTTTNTTTTTTTTTTTTAATCAGTAAAATGTAGATAATATTCAACCTACCTCTTGGGGTCTCTCGATGCTTGAATGAGATTACACATGTGACAAGTTTAACAAGATGCCTAGAGCATAGCAAATATTCAATAAACGTTAACTATTGTCTCATTTCAAATTATCATGTATGCTTGCATCCTACCAAATGTAAGTATTTTTCAGATCCATTCATTTAACAATTCGTTTTTCTGTACTTGCAACATGTCTCCACTCTTGGCACTTTGACACAAAGATGAATAAAACACAGACCCTACTTGTTTTGGCTGTGTTCCATAGAAGCAGAGCCTGAGATGGAGACTTATGAAAGTGATTTATTAAAGAATGCTTTTAGGAGAAATTGGTATGAGTGTATGCAGCATAAGCCAGGAAGAGAAGGAACTATGCAGCAACAAACTGTTAGGGAAAGTCTAGCTTTAGGCTGACCCCAAGGGCATCTCTAAGTATGAATTGCAAAACAGGCTGCCCTGCCTTGAGGTAAAAGTGCTGGGACTTTTTACCTTGCCATATTAAGTCATTAATATTTTTATTTCCTTATGGAAGAGGGCCTGAAAGAAAGTGCAGGTGTAAGCCCTTAACCAAAGTGGGGTGCAGGAGGGGCTGGAGGAGGAATATTGACTGTATCAATCAAATAGTAAAAGGGTCTCAGGGGAATAGATTGAGGCACCCCCAACAACATCCTCGCTATTACCCTTAGAGTCACTACCAGTCAGGTGGAAGAAATGATCAGACAGGATAGTGATGTAAATAATCTCAATCTATCGT
>NW_007727630.1:383887-385462 GCF_000696425.1 Galeopterus variegatus
GAGTGCCCCGCTTGGGAGCGTGGCGGCGCTCCCGCCGAGGGTTCGGATCCCATGTGGAGACTGGTACCCGCTCACTGGCTGAGCGCGGTACGGGCGCAACACTGAGGGTTGCGATCCCGTTGCCGGTCAGTAAAAAAGACAAAAAGGAAAAAAAAAAGAAAAAGAAAAATAGGAGAAAGCACAGAAATAAGTGCTGTTTTTAGGGAGGTTATTTGCTAGAAAGAGCTTTTGCCCAAGCAACAAGCAGACAGAAGAAATGCTACTAAAAAGAAATGCTACTCTAGATTCCCTTGGAAGCCTAAAAACATTCTCAAGAGTTTCTTTAACATGAAATTCTGGTAGGCTTATCACAACATAGTGGATTAAGATTATTTACACTCTATTGGAAACTTATACTCCAAGAAATTCCAGTAACTTTACATGAGGCCCCTATATTTGTATGATCTTGTAAAAGTGTACACACTATTTTCAGTAAGATTATATCTATTAGCTCATTTTCTGTTACTCATAACAAAATACCTGAAACGGGGTACTTTAAAAAGAAATAAAATTTATTTCTTACAGTTTTGGAGGCTGGGAAGTCCATGATCGGGGACCTGGGGGGAGGGATGAGGGTCTTCTTCTGGGTGGGAAATCTTTACAGAGTCCCAGGGCAATGCAGGGTATCCCTTAAAGAGAATGGCAAGAGTTCCTTACCATGCTCACTTTCTCTCCTTATAAAGCCACGAGTACCACTCCCATGACAACCCACTAAACCATTAACCCATCAACTCATGAATGGATCGATGCATTCATAAGGACATAGTCCTCACAATCCATTCACCTCTTAGAGGCCCCACCTTTTAATCACACTACTGCTGTTGTCTGATTTCCAACCCTGCTAACACTGTTACAAGGAGGATCAAGCTTCAATAAATTTTGAGGGGAGATTCGATCCACAGCACTGTACTGCTGCTTAGGCAATTTCTATATGCTGCCTTGTGTGATAGCTATTTTTTTTTTACAAACTTTATACTTCCCATGTAGAATTCTAACCTCCCACAAAACAAAAATCATGGATTGACATACAAGAGTCCATAAAACATGTTTGTTAAATTGAATTTAATTGAAAAAGGTAATGATCAAACTGGGCAATAATAATTTTAGTCATGTAAGAATTTTGGTTGGGAATAAAAATGATTTCTTTGTGTTTCTTTGGCTTTAAGGGTGTTGATTGGACTTCAGGAAGGGTCTCTAAAACCTCAAAATCAGAAACCTCAAATAAGTGGTTCAAATATTTTTTCTCTCTGCAAAAGTGGTTGAGCTTTATAGATTATTCAAAATAAAACCTGCATTTTTGGTCATAGCTGATTCAAATGAGGATCCGTGCAGGTGCCTAAGGCCAATAAGGATGAGTTCAGTCAGTATAAGAGAAGGCATCCACTTTGACCTGTGCAGTGGATTGAATTATGTCCCCCCAAAACTCCCTCAAGCTTAAATTGTGTCCCCCAAGTTTTATGTGTTAGAAACGTAGCCCCCACTGTGACTAAGAGAGGGTGGGAAATCCCCTTACAATAATTGAAAGGTAGAGCCTGT
>NW_007727630.1:385624-387596 GCF_000696425.1 Galeopterus variegatus
ATGAGGATCCGTGCAGGTGCCTAAGGCCAATAAGGATGAGTTCAGTCAGTATAAGAGAAGGCATCCACTTTGACCTGTGCAGTGGATTGAATTATGTCCCCCCAAAACTCCCTCAAGCTTAAATTGTGTCCCCCAAGTTTTATGTGTTAGAAACGTAGCCCCCACTGTGACTAAGAGAGGGTGGGAAATCCCCTTACAATAATTGAAAGGTAGAGCCTGTAAGAGGTGATTGGATCGCAGGACCTTGCAGTAGTGAATGGATTAATAATGGTGATTGGGGGTGTGCTTCTGAGGGCTTTAAAAAGAGAGTGAATGAGGAGTTCTATTCTCTCTGCTCCACCATTTTCACAATGTGATACTTTGCTTTTACTGTTGCCACCACCAAGGCCTTCAGCAACTGTGTTCCCTGGACTTTGGACTTCCCAGCCTCAGAAACAATAAGCAATACATTTTGTTTTCTTATAAATAGCCCAGTTTCAAGTATTTTGTTATAAGCAACAGAAACGGACTGATACAACCTGGCTTGGAAAACTCTATAAAAAGGCTGCTTTTTATGAACAAATCAAAGCCTCTTTTTGAAGAAGTAATAACTATTGATGATCTGGCCATTATGCCAAATAAAACTTAGAAAACTTATCACCTGATTAAGGTAGCATGTATTTGCTCCATTGTAGCTATTCAATTGCAACAAACAAATTTTTTAAACATGTTAGCAAGGTTTTCTAGTTTTTCTCAGTGGGAAGGCTAATTTATTTTTATTTTTATTTTTTAAGCATATTTGCCATTACAATTTGTAATCTTTCCCCATGCACACCACCCAACATATCACTCTCCTATCCCCCTTCCATTCTCCCCCACATCTCTAGTATCCTGTGCTTTGTTGTTTTTTCCTTCTGAAAGTTCGATGCACTGTTGTGTTGTCAGCACCACGCTCTCCCAAGTGAGCCAACCGGCCATCCCTATATAGGGATCCAAACCCATGGCCTTGGTGTTGTCAACACCACACTCTCCCAAGTGAGCCACGGGCCGGCCCACCTGCTGGTCATTTGCATGTCTTCCTTTGAAAAATGTCTCTTCATCTCCTTTGTCCATTTTTTAATTGGATTATTTGTTTTTTTTACTTTATAGTTGTTTGAGTTTCTTATCTATTCTGGATATTAACCCCTTGTCAGATGCAGAGTTTGCAAATATTTTCTCTCATTCCATAGGTTGGCTTTCTGCTCTTTTGATTTGTTCCTTTGCTGTGTGGCAGCTTTTTAGTTTGACATAATCCCTTTTGCTTATTTCTTTTTCTTTTGTTGCTTGTGCTTTTGGGTCTTATTCATAAAGCCTTTTCCCAGTGCTACTTCTTAGAAAGTTTTCCCTATGTTTTCTTTTAGTAATTTTATGGTTTGGGATCTTATATTTAAATCTTTAACCTATTTTAAATTGATTTTGGTATATAGTGAGAGGTACATGTACAGTTTCATTCTTCGGCATATGGATGTCCAAATTCCTCAGCACCATTTATTGAAGAGGCAGTCTTTTCCCCAATGTATATGTTCTTGTTGTCTTTGACAAATATCAGTTGGCTGTAAGTATGAGGGTTTATTCCCGGGTTTTCTATTCTGTTCCACTGATCTGAGTGTCTGTTTTTATGTCAGTACCATGCTATTTTGGTTAAAATCGCTTAGTAATATAATTTGAAGTTGGGAAACGTTATGCCTTCAGACTTATTTTTTTCTGCTCAGGAGTGCTTTGGCTATCAGGGTCTTTTGTTGTTCCATATGAATGCTAGAATTGCTTTTTTCTATTTCTGTAAAGAATGTCATTGGTATTGTTATGAGGATTGCAATGAATCTGTAGATTGCTTTGGGTAGAATGGACATTTTCATGATGTTAACTTTTCCAGTCCAAGAGCATGGCATGTCTTTCCACTTTTTTGTGTCTTCTTCAATTTTATTTCAATATTTTTTATTGAATATATTTCAAT
>NW_007727630.1:388295-389710 GCF_000696425.1 Galeopterus variegatus
AGAGATCTTTTACCTCCTTGGTTAAATTGATTCCTAGATATTTTGGTTTTTTGGCAACTACCGTAAATGGACTTGCTTTCTTGACTTGTTTTTACGTTAGTTGTTACTGGAGTATAAACACTCCTGTTTTGCTGCTTTGTGTGAATTTAATAGACTACTAAAAATTGATTTTATATCAGGAGTCTTCTAATCTCTTTTTTCATTCTAAATACTTTATTTTTTATATGTATATAATCATGTGTGTGAAAACTGATAAGGATATTTTTCTTTAATCCACATTTTAAAATGTGTTCTTTTGTTTAAGATCAGTTCTGTTTGCATAATTTACATATTTTTCTCAAACTCCTGAATTTTTTATAATTTTGTTGCATTTCCATATGTTTCAGAGTGTTTGTTTTTTTGTTTTGTTTTGCTTTTGAATTAGTAATGTAATAAATCCACGGTGGAAGAACACAAAGATTCCTTAGAATTTCTTGAGACACCTTTAAGACTTAGTACTTGATCAATTTTCGTAAATGCTCCATGTGAACATGAAAAATTTTACAGGTACCAATTAGATCAATTAGAATTGGTATATTTTAAATTCTTATATATTGACCCTGCTTACTTAACATTTATTTTAGTATACATACACTAACTTTCTTCTGGTGTGTGTTTGCCTGGTGTGTTATCTTTTCTCTACCTTTTTATTTTCAGCCCTTCTAACTGGCAAGTTTCATCGACTTACATTTACCATATTTGTTGAAATACTTGGTCTAATTTCTACAGGCATACTTTGTGCTATTTGAATCTAAATATTTATATCTATTCTTCTTTTAGATTGATTTTTTAAAATCTATCCCCATTATTTTTGTTATTATAAATTATATTTCTATTATTTTATAGGTTATTTATAAATTTTAGCTTGGCCCTCTATTTATATATTTTTCAAGTAAATCAATATTTCTATAATCCTGATTAAAAAATATAGAAGTCTTGGAAAATCAACTATTTCTTCTTGTACATGTTTGTCATTACTCCCAGATCCTTATTTGTAACTTTTAAACCTTTAAATTAGGTATTATTATTATTGTTTTATATTTGTGATTTGAGATGCATTAACTTGTTTACTGATTAATTTATATTTTTTCTTGCATTTCCATCCTCTCTTCTGCATTTAATTTTTTTCTAAACAAGTAGGTCATTTAGAAGTTATTTTAGTGAGATGGGCAAACCCCCAAGTTTGTTTTTCTGTAAATATCTTCTATTCAATATTGTTTTCAAATGATGTTATAACTTAGTATACGATTTTTAGATTGATTAATATTTTCTCAGGTCCATTAAATATTCTAATATTTTGTGGCTTTCGTCATTGTTTTAAGTGGAATAAAAGTGATTATAATAAAAATATAAACTCTTTGTCTTCTTTTAACATC
>NW_007727630.1:391313-391835 GCF_000696425.1 Galeopterus variegatus
TTACACAACTCTGACTGAAAAATTACAGTTGAACATGCTTTCCACTCAATGGGTGCCAAACTTGTACCCAGGTCAACTGCAGACAAGAGCAGAGTTTTCAATAGAAACATTAAACAAGTGGGTTCAGGATCCTGAAGCATTTCTTCAAAGAATTGTAGCAGGAGATGAAACACGGCTTTACCAGTGTGATTCCTAAGACAAAGCACAATCAAAGCCATGGATATCAAGGGGTGGAATTTTCCAGTCAAAGCAAAAACAGACCAGGGTCAAGAGCAAAGATCATGGCAACAGTTTTTTTGAGATGCTTAAGGTACTTTCCTTGTTGACTTTCTGGAAGATCAAAGAACAATAACTTCGGCTTATTATGAGAGTGTTTTGAGAAAGTTAGCCAAGGCTTTACCATAAAAAAACCCAGGAAAGTTTCACCAGCGAGTCCTTCTCCACCATGACAATGCTCCTGCTCCATGTCCTCATCGAACAGGGGCAATTTTGTGAGAGTTTTGATATGAAATCATTAGGCAT
>NW_007727631.1:0-323 GCF_000696425.1 Galeopterus variegatus
TTTATTGATTTGCGTATGTTGAACCAACCTTGCATCCCTGGGATGAATCCCACTTGATCATCGTGAAAAATTTTACGTATGTGTTGCTGTATTCTGTTTGCTAGTATTTTATTGAGGATTTCTGCATCTATATTCATCAAGGATATCGGCCTGTAGTTTTCTTTTTTGGTTATATCTTTACCTGGTTTTGGTATCAGGATGATGTTTGCTTCATAGAATGAGTTTGGGAGATTTACGTCTGTTTCACTCTTTTGGAATAGTCTGTAAAGAATCGGTGTCAATTCTTCTTTGAATGTTTGGTAAAATTCTGCTGTGAATCCGTC
>NW_007727631.1:2700-3969 GCF_000696425.1 Galeopterus variegatus
ATTTATCAACCCAACTTCCTTTTTGTTTCTCCAGAGTACTTCTCAAGGAATTTGGAATTGCCTCCCAGGCTTCAGTCACTGAAATTCGGCCCAAATAAATTCTTTGTTGTTTAAGCACACCTCAGTTTCCTTCCCAGTTCATGCTCAGAAAAACTAAGTTAAAATATTCCAAAGAAGTATATTTTGGGGTCATACTCTGTTCTCTTACACTCATATTTTGGGGTGGTGTGTCCTGAGCCCCAACATGAACTGCTGACTGGATACATAAAATGTGGTGTAGCCATACAGTCAGTGGAATATTAATTGAAAATAAAAAGGAATTAAATAATCATACATGCTGCAATGTGGCTGAACCTTGAATACAGTACGCTAAGTGAGATAAGCCAGTCACAAAAGACCACATATTGTATAATTCCATTTTTATGAAATGTCAAGATTAGGCAAATCTATAGAGGCAGAAATTAGACTAGTGGTTACCGAGGGTTGAAGGACTGGGAGAGTAAGAAGTAGACCGCTAATGAGTTCAGGGTTTTTTGTTTTGTTTTGTTTTTTGAGGTGTGAAAATGTTCTACACAGATTTTGGTGTGGTTTCACAACTCCATGAACATAATAAAGCCACTGAACTGTACACTTTAAATGGATAAATTTTATGGTATGTGAGTTATATCTCAAAAAAGACGTTTTCAAAAACCAGTTGAGCATATATGTTTCTGTCTTTTTCTAGACTCTGCTTTGTCCCATTGATCTAGTCATCTGTCATTTCACCACTACCACTTCACCTTGATTATAATAGCTTTGTGGGAAGACTTGAAATTGGGGACTATGAATCCTCCAACTTTGCTCTTCTTTTTCAAAATTGTTTTGACCATTCTAGTTCCTTTACTTTTCCACATAAATCCTAGCATATGCTTATTGATTTCTGCCAAAATTCATGCTGGAATTTTAAAATGGATTGCACTTTAGCTATAGATCAGTTTAGGGAGAATTGATAACAATGTTGAGTTTTCTGATCCATAAACATGACATATCTTGCCATTTGTCTTAGTCTTCTTTTATTTCTTTCATCAGTGTTTTGTAGTTTTCAGCAAGTGTACAGATCTTACACATATATTGTTAGGTTTACACTTATTTCATTTTTTTGGTCCTATTCTAAATGATACAATTTTTCACATTTTGATTTTCAATTGTTCCTTGCTGGTATATAGAAATGCAGCTTATTTTTTATTTTTATTTTATTTTTGTTTGTTTTTAGGGTTTTTTTGTTTGTTT
>NW_007727631.1:4426-12053 GCF_000696425.1 Galeopterus variegatus
TGCAGCTTATTTTTTATTTTTATTTTATTTTTGTTTGTTTTTAGGGTTTTTTTGTTTGTTTGTTTTTGTTTTGACCTGTAAGGGGATCGCAACCCTCAGCAGGGTGTGGTCTGCACCACGCTTAGCCAGTGAGCGCACTCGCTATCCCTATATAGGATCCAAACCGAGGCCTCGGCGCTACCAGCACCGCACTCTCCTGAGTGAGCCACGGGCCGGCCCTTGTTTTTAGTTTTTGTTAAATAAAAGAAGCAGAGGAAAAGAGGGTCCTATGGTCTCTCCAGATGTGGGAGACAGCCATGGTCCCACCCCTCCTCTGTTCAAGGTGCACTGCGTGGTGGGCTTAAGGTGTAAACTGGGTGCAGAGGGCAGCTGGGAAAGGCCAGAAGTCATGACCTGTGACCCATCCACCCCTGCTGGAAGATTCTGTGGGCAGGGGTGCAGGCCTGCACGGTGGAAGTCTTCCTTGCTGTAGGTGAAGTCCTTCAGGTAGGTGATGCACTCTGTCTCGTGGTTGTAGCTTCTGACCATCTCCAGCAGCGTGATCTCAATGGTGGACGCCTCCAGAGCACTATCTGGTCCTCGCAGCCCTGCTGCAGGAAGCCAGGCACCTGCTTGGCAAAGTCCACGATCTCCCGGACTGAGATGATGGCCAGCTCCGTGAAGTGGGCTAAGCGCTGCTGGCAGGCATCTCGGGGATGGGGGTATGAGCTAGGGGGCTGGGGCGTGACTTTGGGCTGGTCAGAGAAGTGTTTGTTGCACTGCAGCTGGGCGGCCACCAACTGCTGGATCATTAGTCCTGAGCCGCTGTTAACTGGACACCCTCGCTGTCCCCAGAGCCGTGGGCACCAGCCTCGGACCCTCCAGGGATGCCCCAAACTCAGAGGCTGAGCTGCCGCTGCCCCAGTTCCCCCGGCTCCACAGGCAACTGCTGCTGTTTTTGCTGCTGCTGCTGCTGCGGAATCTTCTTCAGGAGCCTCCTTGCATTTGCGCAGCCGGCATTGCTGGCACTTGCGCCGCCTGCAGGCGCCCCTCTGGCAGGCTCCACCGCCCCAGCAGGTATAGCGCCCAGCCCCGCCGTGGACCACACTGCGCCGGGAGAAGCCTGCGCCCCCGAGCACGCTGCGGTGGCAGCGGGAGGCCTTGTCCCCGCACACGCGCGCACGCGGGAGGGCTCGTGGCCCTGCTGCTCTGGACCGGGCCCTTCTTTCGCTTGCGCTCTGCAGGGTCTGGGATGACCACGCTGCAGGCTGAGTTGGCCCCATCAGTGCCTGGGACATCAGGGTCCGGACCCCGGGCCACGGCTCAGGATTCTCCTCCTTTACAGTGGGTGACGAAGGGGGGGGCGCCTGACTGAGGGGGCAATTTCCAGGCAGGGGGGTGTCCAAGGCACTCGTGGTGGGGGGAGGACATGGTGGGGTCTCGCTCCAGGTCCCGCCACTCTCCGAGCACCAGTGGGGGGCGGGGCACATGGCCGCTTGGGGGTCTCGTGGATGGTCTCTCTCAGGGTCTTCTACTCCTGTTGTCCTGGAAACAGCTAGGGGAGGTGCGAGCTACTCCGTCCCCTTGCTCTGCGTCTCCTCCTCCTCTGTAGCCCCTGACACTCCACCGCTGCTCAGGTCCCTTCGAAAGTAACTTCGCCCGCAATTGACTTTTTAAATTTTGACCATGTATCCCTGGTATTGCTAAATTACCTATTAGTTCTAGTAGGATTTTTTGGTGGATTCTTTGGGATTTCCTAAATAGACAATCATGTAGTCTTTAAGTACAGTTTTATTTCTTCCTTTCCAATCTATCTATCTATCTATCTATCATCTATATATTTTTTGTTGTTTGTTTGTTTGTTTGTTTGTTTGTTTTTTGGACTTACTGTAATGTTTCATTACATTGTTGAATAGGGGAATAGGGGTGATGAGCAGGGATATACTTGCCTGGTCCTCTTTTTTAGTGACACTGGGACACAGAAAACTACTCCCCAAAATATAGTGCTTTGGTGTGCTGAGTGCTTTGAAAATTAAAAGGCCTCAGAATCAAGGCTCCTCTGATCTTGTTCTCCTGGCCCCACGTGCAGGGAGGGACTTTCTCTGGAATTTCCTTCTCTGACTGAGAAAGCGTCACGAAAGAAATGCAATTGTCTTGACATCCTCTCTGTAGGAATCTCATCAGATAAAGAAGAAAGAACAACCCCTGATTTGTCTGGAGGGACTGTGAGGGCACCACACCTGGACAGACCTTTTCACAAGATAATATCTGCCTTTCAGGCTCATTTAAATTCCATTTCATCGTTTACTGTCCCTCAAAAGAATTGTCTACATTCCCCTTGTCCCCTCCCCTATGAAGAAGTGGTATGTAAGTTTCTGTACCCCATTGGGTTGGGCTCATTTAAATTCCATTTCATCGTTTACTGTCCCTCAAAAGAATTGTCTACATTCCCCTTTTCCCCTCCCCTATGAAGAAGTGGTATGTAAGTTTCTGTACCCCATTGGGTTGTTGGGAAATTACTCTCTTGCGATTCCCCTGTGCATTGCCCCCTCCCAGTATGTTAAAATAATACAGTTTGTTATGCTTTGTTAATCTGTGTCTATCAGTTGATTTTTCAGAGAAACTTCAGGAGCTGGAAGGGATAGTCTTCTCTTGGCTCCTACAGTGAAAAGCATTCCACCTTTTACATTAAGTATAATGTCAGATGCAGGTTTTTTGTTAACGCCATTTATCAGGTTAAGGATATTCTCTTCCGTTCCTAGTATCCCGGGAGTTTCTATCATGAATGATGTTGGACTTTTTTCTTTTTTTGATATCTTCCTATGGTTTTCTTCATTAGATTCTAGACATGATGAATTACATTTGATTGCCCTTCAAATGATGAATCACCTCTGCATTCCTATGATAAACCCCATGTGGTCATGATATTGCTATGGTCTGAATGTATCCCTCCAAATTCATGTTGAACCCTAATCCCCATTGTGGTGGTATTAAGAGGTGGGACCTTTCAGGAAGTGATTATGTCAAGAGGACTCCTTCGTCATGCCCTTGTAAAAGGGGATGAAGGGAGCTCTTTGGTTCCTTCCACCATGAAGACACAGCAACAAGGTGACATCTATGTGTAGTGGGGAACCCTGAGCATTTTCTGACTGTTAGACCTGCCCCCTTCCGCTGGAGAAACTGTTTTAGAAATTTTATGCTCGGCTGTCTTAATTGCAAACTCTGGCTTGCCTGTTTCCTGCACCCGCCTATATCCATGTGCTAAGAGGAGACAACAGTCTCACACTGCCCTATGGTCTGGATACAAGTTAGGCTCCAGAACTGACCAATGGACTGTGTCCCATAATCAGCCAATACAGATTAACAGAGCTGCATCCCTCATTTACACAAGAGGACCTGAATGGGAACTTAGGTGGAAAGTTAGGATGGAAATTTTGGCTATAAAGACTGCCTCTTTCCTTTGTTGGGGGAGACACTGATCTAGGAGTCTTCACTCCCCAGTGCTCTCCTTGCAAGCAATAAAGCGCTATAACATCAAAAAGAGCTGTAAAACCGAAAAGAGCTGTCAACTATTAAAAGAGCTATAAAACCAATGTTGGTCTTGGATTCCTCTGTGCCAGCACCTCACAACATATGGTGCAGATGGTGAGCTCTTCCAAGATGCCAAATCTGCTGGTGCCATGATCTTAGACTTCCCAGTCTCCAGAACTGTGGGAAATAGATTTCTATTGTTTATAAATTGCCCAGACTGCGGTATTTTGTTATAGCAGCAGGAATGGACTAAAACAGAAATGTTATCTTTTTTATATATTGCTGAGTTCATTTTGTGTCTATGTTAATGAAAGACATTGGTCTGTACTTTCTCCCTCTCTCCCTTTCTCTCTCATAATATCTTAGTCTGGTTTCAGTATCAGGCTAACTCAAATAAGAATTAAAATGAGTTGGGAAGTGTTCCTTCTCTTTTATTTTCTGGGAAACATTACATAAAATTGGTATTATTTCGTCCTTAAATATCTGATAGAATTTAGTAGTGAAGCTATCTGGGCCTGGAATTTATTTTGTTGGAAGATTTTAAACTAGGCATCCAATTTTTGTACAGAAATGAGACAATTAGCATACCTATTTCTTCTTAAGTGCCCTTTGGTGTTTTGTTTTGTTTTGTTTTGTTTTGTACCTTTTAAGGAATTTGTCCATTTTACCTAAGTTGTCAAATTTATGGCCATATATTTCTTGATAATATTCCCTCATTAACCTTTTAATGTCTGTAAGATTTGTAGGAGTGTACCCTCTTTTGTTCTTTATCTTTTTTTAAAAAATTGCGGCAATATTCACATAACACAAAATCAACCATGTTAAAGCATACAATTCAGTAGCATTGAGTACATAAAAAATGTTGTGCAACCACCACCTCTGTCTTCCTCCAAAATATTTTCATTACCCTCATCCCGAATCCCTATTAAGCAGTCAGTCCTCATTCCCCCTCCCTGCCCAGGATTGGCAACCACCAATTTGCTTTCTGTCTCTGTGGATTTACCTGTTCTATGTATTTTGTATAAATGGTATCATACTATATGTGGCCTTTTGTGTCTGGCTTCTTTCACTTAACATAGTGTTTTCAAGGTTCATTCATGTTGTAACATGTATCAGTACTTCATTCATTTTTATGGCTGAATAATACTCCCCCTATTTCCTTATCGATAGTGATAATTTATGTCTTCCCTCTTTCTTCCTTGGTCACTCTGGGTAAAGTTTTATCAATTTTATTAATATTTTCAAAGAAACAGATTTAGATTTCATTTACAGTCTCTATTGCTCGATTTTTCAGTTTCAGTCATTTCTGTTCTTATCTTTATTATTTCCTTTGCTTGTTTTAGGTTTAATTTATTCTTCCTTTTGTACTTTCTTAAATTGGATGCTTAGACTATTGGTTTGAACCTTTGCCGTTTTCTAACATAAGCACTGAAAGCCATAAATTAAGATAGTTTTTAGATGTTCAGACTTACTTAGATTTCCCAAATATTTATTAATTTCTTTGCTTTTTACATTCTACTCCCACAATCTGAGCTTAATTTTCTTCTTGCTAAAGTACATTTGTTACCGAGACCCCAAAGGTCCATTTGCTCATCACTCAATGGCCAATAATTGAGAGACAAGCATTGGTTTAAAGAAAAGTAGCCTTTTATCAGGAAGCCGGCAGCCTGGGGAAATGGTAGACTTAGTCTCAAATACCATCTCTGCCTCTTCCAGGTTTGCCAAAGGGTTTTATAGTGGTCTGTAGTTGAAAGCTGATTCATGGTGACCAAGCAGAGACGTGCAGACATGCTTGAATGTTTCAGATAATCATCAAGGAACTTCCCAGGTAGGAGTTGCCCAGTGTCATACCTCATTCTCCATGGATTCAGTTCCTGTTATTCTCAAATAATATCAGGTCAGTAAACTAGTAAAGAATGGCTATCTGGGTTAGTAATTTTTCTCTCTTTGTGTACAATGTGAGAGCAAGAGTCATTGTGTTCTAGCAATTAGCTGCAGGCTATGTGGTTTGGGTTACAGGAAAAAACAAGTTCTTAAATTCAAAGGCTTACCAAAACGAAGTCACTTTTGTTCAGGCTGTTACAAACTCCCCACTGTCAAATGTTCATTCCATTTCTATGGAATAAGGGGTGTCTGATTCATTTTAATTGCTACTAGCTGAACTGGGACTATGAGGGGATTTGAAATAAAATGTTTTGACCCTTTTTTTAAAAAAAATCTTTCTTGGTCCCCTTGTGGGGAACAGAACTCTGTATCATAATTTTAGATTGGGGAGTGTACATCCTTTGAGTCAACCATTCCTGTATTTCCATGTAAAGATTGTAGCAGCATTATTTGGTACAGCACAGTAAAATTCCTAGAAACATTATAATTATTAAAACTATTAGTACTTTTTTCATCAGGACAATCTTTTTTCTCCAAACCAGGAAGAGAGCCAATCAGTTAGAGATAAAGTGGGATCAGACACAGAAACAACTTGTGATTGTAAATCTTTTAAAGTACATGATATGTTACCCGAATTATCTGGGATATATACACAGCATTCAGCTTTAATTATAGCATAAATTCCATTTGAGCTGCAATTAACACATCCAAAGCCATTCTATTTTGTAAAACAGTTTTTGTCATCAGGCCCATTTCTGAGTTAATTAAAGCTATATTATATATAGTGTGTCTACAGAGAGTTGGGCTAACCCAGCCTAATTTGGGGGTATTATTGGGCCAATGGTCATGAGTATGGCTTCTTTGCTCCCAGCATAAAGGGGCAACACAAGTTAAGTGCCTCATGGTGGGAGTTAGACAACCACTAAGGTAGGCCTGAAGTGCCGGAAAGAGGAAGTAGCCCATATATCCAGCAAAAATCTACCTGCAGACTGTCAGCATAGTGCCGGGCACATTGTAAAAACAAGTTGGAATCATTTGTTTGGCACAGCAAAGGTAAACATAAGAGTAGCAATAGAAAACTGTTATTAAAATCCATGCTGGGGCCGGCCCGGTGGCGCACTGCTACAGAGTGCCGCTTGGGAGTGTGGCGGCGCTCCCGCCGAGGGTTCGGATCCCACATACAGACCGGTTCCCGCTCACTGGCTGAGTGAGGTGCGGGCGCGACACTGAGGGTTGCGATCCCGTTGCCGGTCCCGGTCCGGTACAGGCGCGACACTGAGGGTTGCGATCCGTTGCTGGACACGAAAAAAGAAAAAAAAGGAAAAAAAAAAATCCATGCTGTTAATTACTTTCCTTTTTTAAATAGAAGTTTGAGGTCCTCTAACAGCTCACAAATCCATGGGTCAGGCTTAGGTTCTTCTTCCGGTGGTGCTTTTTTTATCCATGTGGGATGAATCCATGACTTTTAACACTGGCAGGCTTTAGGGAGGCACAGATGGTAGGAAGACATCAAAAGGACCCGTCCACTCCTCAGTCAGGGTCTGGGTCCTGGTCTCTCCATGTCTTTAGTAGCATTCTGTCTCCTGGGTTGAAGGAGTGCAGAGGTTCATCTGCTGGAAAAGCTGACCTGGAAAAGGCAAACTGATGTAGAATCTTTAGAGTTTGGCATAACTGTTGTACACAAGCTTTCAGATGCAAGTCATATTTTATGCCTAGAGAGGGCATCTCTAACGTGGAGGCTTGGGAGGGTTTCCCGTACACAATTTCAAAAGGACTCAATTTGAGTCCATTTCTAGGTGTCACCCTAATACAAAGCAAGGCAATGGGTAACGCTTTAACCCATTTCAGATGAGTTTCCTGGCACATTTTGGCAAGAGTCCTTTTAAGGCATGATTCATCTTTTTCGTTTTTCCTGTGGACTGAGATCTCCATGACGAATATAGTTTCCATTTGATTTGTACAGCTTCATTCACCTCCTGTGTTATTGTTGAAGTAAATGCAGGTCCATTATCGCTTTATATTGTGCTTTGTAAGCCAAATCAGGGAATTAATTCTTTTAACAAAAACCTGTCTACATCCATGGCCTTTTCAGTTCAGGTGGGGTAGGCTTCTACCCATCCAGAGAAAGTGTCCACAAACACCAACAGAAATTTAAAATTCCCCGTTGTTTTGGGCATTGAGTGAAGCCTAGTTGCCAATCTTTTTTTTTTTTTTTTTTTTTTTTTTTTTTTTT
>NW_007727631.1:12297-18372 GCF_000696425.1 Galeopterus variegatus
CCCCGTTTTTTTGGGGATTGAGGGGAGCCTTTTTGCCAATTTTTTTTTTTTTTTTTTTTTTTTGTCTTTTTTCCGTGTCCGGCAACGGATCGCAACCCTCAGTGTTGCCCCCGTACCGGACCGGGGACCGGCAACGGGATTGCAACCCTCAGTGTTACCCCCGCGCCTCGCTCAGCCAGTGAGCGGGAACCGGTCTGTATGTGGGATCCGAACCCTCGGGCGGGAGCACCGCCGCGCTTCCCAAGCGGCGCACTATCCAGTGCGCCACCAGGCCGGCCCCATAGTTGCCAATCTTAAAAGGAGCATATCCATTTATATTGTACCCCCTTCTTAGGTGGGAGCTTTTCAGTTTTAGGATTATTTCTAGCATATAGGTGGCATCCTTGAGTGATTTTTTTGTATAGTCCTCTGAAGATGGGGTCCTTTTAAGTAAGGCCTGACTAAATCTGACAAAGCCTCTTGGCCGTAATAAGTCCCTTTGTGTAGGTGTTTCACAACTGGATATACTAGGGTGTCAGGGGGTAATATCATTCCATGGGTATTTATTTTCCATAAAGAGTTTGAGTCTGTATTTGTAAAGCCCCATTCTTGAATGCATTCCTCATCTCAATCTGTGTAATGGGTCTTAAATTCAAATAAGTCCACATGTGATATCAAAGCCCCTAGTAACAGCATCTCTTTAGCTACCTGTTTTGCTGTTCTGTTGGCCATTTGGTTTCCCTTAATTATTTGGGAATCATCTCTCTGATGGCCTGGGCAACCTGAACTGGCAGCAGAACTGCTTTTAACAATGCCAAGATTTCTGCCGGATGTTTTATGTCTTTGTTATTGGAGATTAGTAAAACTGGTCGGATGTCTTTTAAGACTTCCCTTTTAGGAGGTACTGTCTCTTATGTGGACATGTGCCACCCTTTTCAATTCATTGGCTACTGGTTCCACATTTTTGGCACGACCAGGTATCCCATCTGCCCAAACAAGCTCACTCACTCTTTCATAGATCTCTGGTGATATGAGTTCTTCCTTTTGTTTTTCGGTTGGATGAGTAGCATCTGCAATTGTAGGACTTGCTCTGGGGGTACGTGGACATGGTGTTGCCATTTTTCAGGAGAAAAATGTTACTTGGGCATTTAATTTAGATAAAAATCTCAGCCTAACAGAGGGATTGGCCATTCAGGCATGTAGAGGAAGCTGTGCCTCAGTTTCTTATCTCCTAGTTGGCCTTCTAGAGGTTGGAGAAAAAAATTTTGTTGCATCTTGCCCATAACTGTGGCCATGGGGACAGTTCACTGTGTACTTTTAGTCATTTGGGTATTTACTATTGAGCAATTGTTTGGGTCACTGCTGTCAGCTGCGCCTGGGTTTCTGGTAGGGAAATAACTGTAGGCGCTGATAAATTCAGGGGAGTCCCTGGGCTTCCCTATTTTTCATCAGAGTTTTCATCCTGTTCTATCATCCGTCTCTTGGATTTTTCTTCTTCTTTTGTATTAATACCTCTAGCTGAGTATTGTCTTAATAGAAATTGCTCTGCCCCCAAAAAGGGAACACCTGCACCAAAATGGTGCCCTGTCATGTCTTAGAAGGGGGGACCATCACATTGCCTTAGTCATATTGGGATGGGGCAGTAGCCCCAGCAGATTCCAAATCACCTGGAAAGTTTTGGGGAGGAGGAGGTGAAGGCAGAGCTGCTGCAGGAATAAGCCCTGGGGCTTGTGCGGCATTCTGATTACCTGTGGGTTTGGAGCGTTTAATGTTGCTAGCAAGTTGCATTCTTCATCCTCTTTCTCTTCTGGACAACAACTGTCTGGGAAGGGCTCAATATCTCTTTCTTTTCCCTTTTTCTGTACCATAAGCCATGAGACTCCCTGTTAGGAATCTTTATTATGTAACAACAAAAAGGCTTGTACATAAGGAATTTTATCTCATTTCCTTGACCTCTGACAAAACAACTTTATCTGGAGTATAGCACAGTAAAGGAACCGTTTAGAGGCCCGTGCTTTTCTGAATCCAAAATATACATGGGCCGAGCAGTATTGTAATAAAAAAAAATCATTTTTCCTTTTGTCATGGGATTATAACTATAACTGGATGATTCAGCTAAAATTCTTTTATTTCTAGCTGGGACTGAAGTTGCCCTGCCCATGTCTTCTGAGGCAGCGATGCCCCAAACCGAGGATCAAGAATTTGTCTCCAACTTCCCACTAGAGAGTTGAAATGGTAGTGGGGACACACATGTTTTACAAGATTTTACCCAGATATAATCATCTGTCTTGATGGTCTGAAATACCGCCTGTAGAGTGAGGGGGTTTAGGGGTTCCTTCCCAAAGGAATCAGCAATAGCTGGACACTGAGTGTACGAACACTGGTATAATGTTTCCTGGGCGTGGTTGTTTCCCAACAGCCAGTTATTGGGTTTTTTTGGAAAATGTGAATCCCCCTGGTGCTGGGTCATGTCTCTGCACCCTGAGATTGCACTCCTTCAATAAACCAAGCTCCTAAAAGAGATGTTGAAGTACCGGGGGCTGGCCCACACCGTTGTAACCAACGTAATTCAAGATTCAAGAGCCCAGTCAGTGCCCTGAGGAGCTGAAATCTAGGTCTGACATTGTGACCAGGACACACGTCCACATGAGGGTCATTCTGCTGGTTTGCTTTAAAGAGAGAAAGAAGCCTAATGACTCTGTCAGTGACTGAGTGCCCCCACTATTCCAAAATGGAGAAGAACCGGGGTCTGACTGGCAGTCCTCTGGCACTTAATTAAAACAGCAAAACTCTTCCAAGGTGTACCTGCCAACTCAGGAAGACAAGCTGTACCAGTGTTTGTCCAGCAGACCAGCTGCCATGTAACGTTAAAGGACGGGTAGAAAAACCCTGTTTTCCTCTCCCAATAGGTCAAGACAAAGTTAGAATGAGTAGCCAGAGTGACAATCAGAAACAAACACACGCGTAGCAAACAAACTCCCCATCCTGGGGAACCAGATTACAGTCCTTAAGTTCTTTTCTCCCCATCCAACTCTTTACCGCAAATGACCCGACCAGGTCCACACAAGCCAAAAAGGGTTCAAATGGCGGGGCAGGGTGCTCTCAGTGTGCACCGTGATGCGACTTACTGGTCAAAAAATCTCATCAGCGCTTCCAAATGACTCCATTTCCTTCACCAACTGAAAGGGAAAAAGGCAGCGGGCGCCTCAGCTGGGAGGACAGGGAGTGTCCCCAGAGGAAAAAAAAAACCCGCTGGCGGCCACTGCGAAAGAAGTTTCTAAGATCACCGCCACAGAATCAGCTAGCCGCGGGCAAACAGGGCATCCGAGCTGCCACAGCCTCTGTCACTGCAGCAGCCGAGGGGACTAGGCCACCCAGATTGTACCGTGTCCCATCGCGGTTGCCGAATTTGTTACTGAGACCCCAAAGGTCTGTTTACTCACCACTCAGGCGCCAGTAATTGAGAGACAAATGTTGGTGTAAGGAAAAGTAGCTTTTAATCAGGAAGCCGGCAGCCTGGGGAAATGGTGAACTTGATCTCAAAGACCATCTCTGCCTCTTCCAGGTTTGCCAAAGGGTTTTATAGTGGTCTGTGGTTGAAAGCTGATTCATGGTGACCAAGCAGAGAAGTGCAGACATGCTTGAGTGTTTCAGATAACCATCAAGGAACTTCCTGGGTAGGCGTTGACCAGTGTCATACTTTGTTCTCCATGGATTCAGTTCCTGTTATTCTCAAATAATATCAGGTCAGTAAACTAGTAAAGAATGGCCATCTGGGATCATTTTTCTCTATTGAGAACGTGAGAGTGAAAGTCATTGTGTTCTGGCAATTAGCTGCTGGCTATGTGGTTTGGGTTACAGGAGAAAACAAGTTTTTAAATTCAAAAGTTTAGCAAAATGGAGTCAGTTCTGTTCAGGCTGTTACACATTTTTGAGTAGATCTTTCAGAAAGGACCTTTGAATAGTTAACTGTCTGGGCTTTTTCTTCTCCATCATTCTTTTTATTCTTTCTTTCTAGAACTCCTATTATGTGCATATTGGACCTTCTCATTCAGTTCTTAATATCTTCTAACTGCTAACTCTATTCTACATCTCTCCATGCTATATTCTTTTTTTTTTTTTTTTTTTTTTTGCTGTTATACTCATGCTTATGGTTTATTTCAGCAAAAAGATATAGATTAAAATTAGTAAAGGAAAAAGGTGCAGAGAGGAGTCCAGCAGAGAGCAGAAGGAAGCTTCAGTTGTTCTAACCTGGTGGAGCATTACTGACAGCCCTTAATTCTCCCAGCAACAATGTGAAACAACTCTAAGTGTTGCCAGTCATGGAAGCCCACCTGAGCCTCAGTGTTCAAGGATTTTATTGGGGGGGTTGGTCACATAGGGATGGAGCTCCATATGGCTGACACTGTTACTCAGTCTCCAGCCCCTCTAGCCCCTCATGGTTTCCAGAGGTCAAACTGGCAGCACATGGCGCAAAGCCCCCACCATAAATCATATCTTTAGCATAGACGATCTGGCAGGGCTTAAGGCCATGCATAAACAAAGACACTCTTGGTTGGCCAGTTAGCTCAGTTGGTTAGAGCATGGTACTAATAACACCAAGGTCCAGGGTTCAATCCCTGTACGGGCCAGCCACCAAAAAACAATGTAAAAAAAAACCTTAAAAAAAAATAAAAAAGAAAGATACTCTTAGAGGCAGGATAATCCAAAGGTTTATAGATCATCTCCCAGGATCGTGTGGAGAACCAGTTCTTTCTTTGGAATGTGCAGGGTTTGAGCACTCCAAGCCTGCTGAGTTCAATCTTTCACCCAGAAGAACAGGTCAAGTGAAACAACATTAGGCATATTAAAGGCCCTATTGAGAGCCGGCCCGGTGGCGCACTGGAGAGTGCGCCGCTTGAGAGTGCGGCGGCGCTCCCGCCGAGGGTTTGGATCCCATGGGGAGACCGGTTCCCGCTCACTGGCTGAGCGTGGTGCGGGCGCAACACCAAGGGTTGCGATCCCGTTGCTGGTCCCCGGTACGGGCGCGACACCGAGGGTTGTGATCCCGTTACCGGTCAGTAAAAAAAAGACAAAAAAAGGGGGAAAAAAAAAAGGCCCTATTGAATCCGATCAAATGTAATATAAACTTAATTTAATCAAGTTCAAAACATTGAATTAAATAGAGTCATCATTTCCACTTTCTCAACACAAGAATCTGTAATGAATTGAAAAGACGGGGCCACACTCCCTTGAAACAGTACACCTGTGCAGAGTGCAGAGTTTGCAAAGAGATGACTCTATTCTCAAGGACTCTTAAGGAAATAGAGGCACTTATTTGCATATTAGTGAAAATTGGTGAATAATACACTAATTATAGATCAGTTGTGTTAATAATGACCTGCCCAAGCACAATGGCGAACACGCACTCCAGTCTGAAAAAACTGCGTTTCGTACTCTGTGTTCCGTAATCTGGTAACAAATGTGCCTTTGCCTTTATTTTTTTTTTAATTATTTATTATTTTTCTTTTGTAAATAGCTTTATTGAGGTATTACTTATATGCAAAAAATCCATACATGTCTAAATGTAATCAATTTGATGAGTTGGGCATATGCACACAACTGTGACACCATCACCATATTCAAGGAGATGAATGTATCTATCACCTCCAAAAGTTTCCTTGTGTCCTTTTTGTGTGTGTTTGTTTTGCGGTAAAAATGGTTTTGTTTTTTTTTTTATTTTGTCGATATACATTGTGGTTGATTATTGTTGCCCCTTACCAAAACCTCCCTACCTTCTCCCTCTCCTCCCTCCCACCCAACAATGTCCTTTCTGTTTGCTTGTCGTATCAACTTCAAGTAATTGTAGTTGTTATATCTTCTTCCCCCCGCCCCCCCGGTTTTGTGTGTGTGTGTGTGTGAATTTATTTATTAATTTTTAGCTCCCACCAATAAGTGAGAACATGTGGTATTTCTCTTTCTGTGCCTGACTCGTTTCACTTAATATAATTCTCTCAAGGTCCATCCATGTTGTTGCAAATGGCAGTATTTCATTCATTTTTATAGCTATCAACATTTTACATGTGCATCTTTTCACCCAGTAGTCCCTTTCCTGGG
>NW_007727631.1:18820-25004 GCF_000696425.1 Galeopterus variegatus
TTCATTTGTTTTTATAGTTGAGTAGAATTCCCTTGCGTAGAAATCCCACATTTTACGTATCCACTCATCCGATGATGGACATTTGGGCTGGTTCCAACTCTTGGCTATTGTAAAGAGTGCTGCAATGAACATTGGGGAACAGGTATACCTTTGACTCGTGCTATATTCTAGATAAGTTGATCAGATCTATCTTCAAATTCATTAATTATTTCTTCCACTATATTTAATCTGTTTAACTCATTTAGTAAACTTTTATTTTAATAATTTTTTTTTCATTTTTAGAATTTTTCTTTGGTTCTTTTTCCCACCTGTTTTCTCTTTATGTCATCCTGTTTTAGCCTTATAGGTTTTGGCTCTTTGAACATTCTAAACATAGTTATCTTAAAGACTCTTTCATATTTTAAATTTCTGGTTCTTGGGGTAAAAATATTCACTTATTTGTGACATTTGTTGAATATACCAAAATAATAGTTCATTTCCATGTGCGCTTAATCATTTTGACCATGATACCATCTTCAGCAATGCCTCTTTCTCACAGGAATCCATGTGCCCTGAATTATAGAAATATTCTATGGAGATATGTCACATTTTCTCTGGTAGGGCCTTGTGAATGTCATCAAGTCTAGACCAACTTTTAAGACTATTTCTTTGCTTGGGATGCTTATTTAAATGGGGTGCAGTGGATTCTGACCCTTTTTGCATTTTTGCAAAGATGTGTAGCAAAGATTTAGGATTCTCAGGATAACTTTATGACCCATCAATGATGTCAAGAACCCAAGAACTTTCCATCTCCCTACTCTGAAATCCATCGGTAATATTCTTCATCATGGTCACTAGATGGCTGCAAAAGAGGTGGCCATGGCCAGTGAAGAAGAAAGGCAGCATTACCTACCATGTATCTCTTTTATTAGGGCAGGAAGTCTCTACAGAAGTTACTTCTCAGACTTTTCCTCAGATCCCATTGGCCAGGTCAGGGTAACCTGCCTGCATCCTACCCACAAGAGACCCTGGGAAAGTGAGTCTGGGCATTTTGCTTCTCTATAGTGGGAGGTGAGCTGTCCATGGGTGAAGTAATAACAGGTAGGAGTTGGAAATGATTTTTTGGTAGACAATATTTTCAAACATTTCTATGAGAGTATACCATGAATAAAAAGATTTAACCACTGTATTAGTCTGTTTCTGTTGCTCATAATAGAATACCTGACGCTGGGTAATTTGGAAAGAAATGAAATTTATTTCTTACAGTTTTGGAGGCTGGGAAGTCCACATGCCAGGGAACTCACCTGGTGAGGGCCTTCTTCTGGGTGGGAACTTTCTACAGGGTCCCATGATGACCAGAGGAGTGTCATAGGGTAGAATGGGCTGAGTAAGAGAGCACGCTAACCTTCCCACTTGCTCTCCTTATAAAGCCAACAGAACCATGCCCTTTACTCCATGAATGAATCAATTCATTCACAAGGGCACAGTCCTCACAATCTAATCATCTCTTAAAAGCCCCACTTTTCAAATACCATAATTGGATTGGATTTTGCACTCTCTTAACACTGTTACAATGGGGGTCAATTTTCCATTACATGAACTTTTGGGGGACACATTTAACCCATAGCAGTCACCAACCCCACCAAGTCCACCATACTAACTGAAATTGAGTATTACTTTTGTAATTAGAATAAAATAGGGCTAATTTATGTTTTAAAAATCTGTCCCAAGAGTTTTAAACTAACCATTAGCCATTTTAACTAACCTCCCAGCCATCACCTCTAGGAAAAACCCAACCTCTTTGGAAAATCCAACTTATGTATTGTCATTTCATGTCACAAGGAAAGAAAAAAGAAAGCAACATTTGGTCTTGTATGCCTTGTGTTAGGTCTTTACAGTTCATTACTGCCTTTAATCCTTTCAGTAATCCAGTGATTGATATCAGTGTCACCATTTTACAGATGAGGAAACTGAGGCTCAGAAAAGGGAGGTATTTTCTCACGGTCACACAGCTTGGAAGCCCAGCACAGCCAGGTCGGCCTGACTCCAAAGTCCATACTCTTTTCTTGGAGCCGTTCTGCCTCCTTTCTCCGCATCCCAGTTATTTGTAAGGATCAGATGTGAGGACCAAGAAAGTAATCTCCTGGACATCAACTGGTCCTAAAACATCCATTTTGAGGTTGGAAATAATCAGAGTGGGACTTGTTATGAAGTAATCCACCAAACAGGCCCTTGATTATACAAGTGAAATTCCACCAGATTATCTCTGTGGATGCCATTTAGCAATATTAAATTGAGGACATAATTCGGTCTGGCTGGAAAGTTAGCTCCCTCTCTCATTCAGGCAGCTGTCCTGAGAGGGACGTCCACTGGGGAGCTCAGCGCCCTGGTTCAGATTTTCTATGGACAAGATTCCAGTGGAGCCACACATTCCCATAGCACCCAAACCGTCTTCCTTGCCACTCTGCCCACCAGACTTGTTGGTCAGCCTCTGCCTTCCCTGTGAGACTGTGACCAGCAAATCTCAAGGATCTCCCCAACCTTAAGCAACACTGACGTCCAGGCCCTGCACACTGTCTGACATGAAGTATCACTTAGTATGCTTGCTTAATTAGTTGACTGATTAGCAAACCATTGAGAAGGCTAGCATTCATTTGTTCCCAAATTAAGTTGAATTGTGTGTGCTCGGAGTGTTTAAAGCTCCCAATGGTCAGGTAGAAGCAATGAGGGAATCTGCCTCAATGGTGCCTGCTGGTCTTTGAGGGTTTCCCAGTCATTACTTCTGCTCCTCAGGGTCTTCCTGTTCCTCAGATCAGAGATCGTGGCTTAGTCACTGTTCCCCTAAGCTAGACTTGGGGCTTCCTTCCTTCCTATCAGCCCTTGCCTGGTACCCCTGGATGGTAGTACCTTCTCAGAACCAGGAAAGAGGGACCCTTGTCCTTGGCTCATGCTCTAGAGGGTTCCTCATGTCATGAACACATACAGGAAATTTTTGTAAAGGCATTTCTGTCATTTAGGACTGGTGCTCAATGCTGACACTGTTCAGCCCATAACACTAAATGTCCACTCTCATGACTAGCCCCATTCAGACCCCAGGGAAGTGCTTATCCCTATCTCTAAAGACAACTTCATCCCAGTGTTTTCAGTAGTTTCTATGTCTGCTGACATTCAAGACAGGCACTGTTTCAAGGTGTGGGAAGGATTTGAGTGGTGGAATCACTGGATAAGAGAATAGACAAATCAATTAATTTGTCATGTACTTCCCCACAGGCAGCATGAGTACAATAGGCTCTTGCCCAATGAAGTATGGTTTCCCAGCAGTGCCGGGAGGACAATATCTCTGAATTCCAATGTGTGGTTCCAGAAGGATTCACAAATTAGTTCTATCTTCACAAGAGTCGCACATGGTAACTGAGAGACATTTTGCAATATTGACATTTACTTTTAACTTTGCATACATGTTTGTCTAGATGTAACTTGTGTGATATGTGATACCAGTTCTTTACGGTGGCAATGAGATGGATGCTGACATTGCAACTGGAGTTCCAAATGGTTTTACCTTTCTAAAAATATTTAATTAGATTTTCAAAAAATAATTTCAGATTTTTAAAAATAATTTTTATTTTAAAATTTAACATTCACTTATTGTAATTCTATTTTCCATTTTAGTTTTAATTTTGCGTATATTAGATGAAAACATGAACAACTTTTAAATTTTAATATTTTACATTTAATTTAATTACATTTTTAATAAAAATGTAATCAAATTTTTATAGTTTGAATGTAATTTTTAATCCTATGATCACTACTGTCAATAGGACACAGATGATGCAAAAAAACTTGACTTAAACAACATAATTAGTGATGTTTCTGAAAGGACAGTGAGAAAAATAAAGTTAGGGTGTGGAGGTATAACACCAAGGTCAAGGAATCGGATCCTGTACCAGCCAGCTGCCAAAAAAAAAAAAAAGAAAGAAAGAAAAATAAATGTAATAGAATAAATACATAATTATTTATAAATTATGTATTATTTTATTATTCCTTGAAAATCACATCTGTGAACAAAACACTTAATTCACAGTAATTAAATTCAGTCATCTTTAATATTGTGTTGACTCTCAGTCATGTAAAACTGTGACTTGACATATATTTTCCAGTTTTGACATTATGACAGTATAGTGTCAGGGTAGGAGGCTAGAACATGTTTTATTTAACAGTTTGCTTGCCTGCTATAACTATTAGGTATTTAAACACATGGCATGGGGGGGCCTTTATGTGTACCCTTGTCCCAGCTTCTGCAAACGTGAGGGGCAAAGCCTCTGCTGGTCTCTCTGCCTTTGCCCTCACCCCAAACCTATTCTCCATACAGAAGCCAGACAGTAATTTTTTTTTCAACATGTTCGTGTCTCAATCATGTCTCTCTCCTGCTGGAAACTCTCCAGCGGCTCCCCATTGTCCCTTAAAATAAAGTCTGAATTCCTAACCAAAGCCTGCAAGCCCTGCCTGACTGCCCCTTGCACACCTCTGTTCTCACTGATCTGCCCTTCTCATCCTCGGTCTCTCCAGTTCCCTGAGCTGCTTTCTCTTCCTCGGACACACCAAGTTCATTCCTGCCTCAGGGCCTTTTCTCTTGCTGTTTCCCCATCCCCATGGCTCTTGGCTCTTCTCAGATCTTCATGGAGTTACTTCTTTCTCATCATTTAGGTCTCAGCTCAAAAGACGCCTCCTTACAAAGGCTTTCCTTTTTTTCTTCCCACATCTATTGAGCTCTTACTATGTGCCTGGCACTGTAGCAAGTGCTCCAGATCTGATACACAATTTAGTACTTCCAACAGCCCTTTGCAGTTGGTACTTTCTGAGTTCAGAAGAATCAAGTAACTGGAGAACATTATGCTAAGAGAAATAAGCCAAGCATAGAAAAACAAAAACTGCATGATCTCACTTAGATGTGGAATCTAAAATTTGAACTCATAGAAACAGAGGTTAAGGGGCCGGCCTGTGGCTCACTCGGGAGAGTGCGGTGCTGATAACACCAAGGCCACGGGTTCGGATCCTATATACGGATGGCCGGTTCGCTCACTGGCTGAGCGTGGTGCTGACAACACCAAGTCAAGGGTTGAGATCCCCTTACTGGTCATCTTAAAAAAAAAAAAAAAAAGAAACAGAGGTTAGAAAGGAGTCTGGTGGCAGGGGAAATGGGGAGATGTTGGTCAAAGGGTCCACACTTCCAGTTATATGCAGTGCTGGTAAAACCAAAGTCCAGGGTTTAATCCCTGTACCAGACAGCCGCCAAAAAAATTAAAAAATAAAAATAAAACAACTTTCAGTTATAAGATGAGTAAGTTCTGGAGACCAATTGTACAGCGTGGTGACTATAGTTAATAATAATATATTACACACTTGAAATTTGCTGAGTAGATCTTAAGTAACCCCCCCCCCCCACACACACACACACACACGAAACTAACTCTTAGTAAGTTGAATTATATGAAATTGCCACTTCTGTATGTCAGGCAAGGATTATTTTATTTTGGCAGCTGGCCAGGATAAGATCCAAATCCTTGATCTTGGTGTTATCAGCACCACACTCCAGCCAGGTGAGCCGACCAGCCAGCCTTATTTCTTGGAGTTCTGCTCTTTCATTCTGTTTCTGACAGTGAGTGATAGTTGCCTACACAATACCCATTCTCCCACAATGTCTTCTTTTCAGGAATAAAACTGCAGTTTTATTTTGGGAAGCAATGTACCTGAAAAAAAAAAAGTCTACATTTCTCAGCTTTACTTGCTGAGAAAAAGACCAATATGATATAAGTGGAAGTCACTGGATTAGATATACAGGAAAACCTTTTCTGTGCTCCCTCCCACTTCCTGCTTCTTTTCTGGAATGTAGATGTGATCTGGAGCCCCAGAAGCCATCCTGAACCATGAGGCAACCATAAGGAGAGAGGCCAAGTGCTAAAGATGGTGCAACCAAGGACAGAAGGAGCATGTGTCTCTGTGGACCAGGGAGTCACCATGCTGGTCTTGAACTGCCTTTTCTCAGACTACTTTTATGTGAGAGAAAAATAAACTTCTATCTTGTTTAATGTCTGGTTTCTTATATCTGTTCTCTGTCACTAGCATCAAACAAAATTCCTAACTAATACAAGGGTACTTCTAAAAGTTCATGAAAGGGCCGGCCCGGTGGCGCACTGCTATAGTGCGC